>NC_050445.1:133806172-134106172 GCF_903995425.1 Onychomys torridus
GATGTTCACTTGTTGTCGCCCGATGGTGTGGTGTGGAATGCTGTGAGTATATTCCCGTGTGCTCTGGTTCGTTGTTTCTTTTGGATTTGTGGTCGGTGTGGTTATGATGTAGTCCACCTGGAGATGAAAAGTAGCCAGTGCTATTGGCTCCTGATGGACAACGGGGGCTATAGCACATTTCGAACTGAGTAGGGCTGCGTAAAACTGAGAGAAGAACAGGAGGTGTAGGGGGAATAAATATAGGGATGGCCAAATAGCACATCCCTCCCCAATGCCTGCAAAGACGGGACTAGTTTTTCCGTATGGACCCTATAAACAAATAGGCCTATAGGCATAGTCCTAAAAGTCTGTCCTTGCTGAGAGCATAATGGCACAGAAGATGCTACTTCCCTCTAAGGACATAGTGATTGTATATGACTTACGGAGCACGTCTCCTGTACTCAGTTACAGCCTACTTCTTCTCTTGGCTAGGTCTATGGTAACTGGAAATCTAGAGTTCCTATAGGACAACGATTGCGAGTCGAGTCGCACTTCGTGCGATCTATGTTCCATCTATCAAGAAGATTTCCCTTATTCAGAAAGACCTAGGGACCAGAGTGGCATAAGGTACACAGGATACTGGTATGAAGAAGTCCAACAACTCAAAAGTCCAATCGGAATAGGGACCTCCCATAAAGGGAGAGGAAGAGCATTGCTCCATTAAGCTATCAGAGCACCCCTTTGACTAGAGCCTTTTTAGGTCATACAAGCTGTTGAGATGGTGGTATTTCTCTCTCTCTCTCTCTCTCTCTCTCACACACACACACACACACACACACACACACACACCTGGGGTGGGTGTGTTATGAGTTAAAAAAAAATTCGAATATAGAAAGATAACCAAAGTCCAGCTCAATTTTAGAGTAACTTTTCTTGAGAATGGGAAAGGTTGTCTCTGAAGTGACATAGGCCTCTTTTGATTCAACAGGTCAGTAATTATTTATCTAACACCTCTATGACACATGCCTTATAGTGTATCCCTGCCTCCACACACTCACTGTATCTGGTTAGAAATGTAAGACCATCACATCAGATAAACACAGCTTTAGTTTCTATGAGCAAATGTATGGCATATCACTAGTTACCAGCAGTTATATATGAATATTCCTTAGTCCTCAAGAGCCTACAAAGCATTAACAGTCTATCCAAACACCCAACTATCCAGACAAAATACCCAAATGTCTGGGTTAGCCCTACCTACCACTTACAAGCCATGTGACCTTGTGTAAGTCAATTCACCTCTTTTATCATAAATCAACAACAATGCTTCTCTTACTACTTCTACATAGAAGTCTTTTATATTTACACAAACGCATTCTTGAAAGCCAGGCAACTGCATTAGACTACTGGACAGGACAGGCATTGTTCTCATTTACAAATGAGGAAACTGAGGTCTGCAGTAGAACCAGGTATAGGGTCTGTGGCCTCACAGTCTGACCAGAGCCTTTCCATTATAGAATGTGTCTCCATTTGTGAGGATAAACAGGAAGAACCACTCAGGTCCAAAGGCGGAGCTCACCCCGGGAGGCCAGCAGGCCACTGTGACAAGGCATAGACAGTAGCATTCAAACAAAGCAACCCAGATCCCGCTCATTCATCTTCTCCAGTCATCGGGTATCTTCAGAATTCAACAGATGCCGTGGGCCCTGTCCTTCCTCTGACCTACTTTCCTAGGCTGTTCATGTCTGATGATGGATCACATATCAAACCCCTCACAAGCACTCTCTCTCCTGCTCACCTGCTCTCATGTCAGAGTGTGGGTGGTGGGCAAAGGCAAGGAGAAGGGCAAAAATAAATAACACAAACACAATGGACAGATATGGAACTGGAGTAACTTTAACCTTAGCTCTTTCATAAGACTTTGGGCAAATCTGCTTCATTATAAGCTTCTGTTTTATCGTATTTAAAAATGGAAATGATGTTTGCCACGAAGAACTGTTATGAGGGCAAAACGCACAATAAATAAGAGCACAGAGCCAATCCACCCACCCTGAGGTCCAGTGAGTCCGTGGAAAACATTGGCTTCACTTGGTACCTTTGCTCCTTCACATGTGGAGGAGGCAAGCTTCTAGAAGAAATCAAGTCAGAAACAAAGCTGCTGGGGGAGCCTTTCCTCTCCCACCGCCATTACCTCCTACTGTTCCAAGGGACACAGCACAGGCTGCTCATGTACACTGTGTCTCTCTTTTGAAGCATTATTTCAGAAACACTGGAGGTGCTCCCTGAGGACCGAGACACACATCCATTATAAGCCATTCTAATGCAAGCTGATGGCCAGCAGGAACTCCATGTTGGTCAAAACATGGGGGGGGGGGGTGTTGAGAAGGGGAGAAGAAGAAGGACCTGAGACAGGTAGGCTGAGCGCTACTGATAGAATGAAGGACAAGTCAATGAAAATGGCCAAAAGAGGGGTGGGAAAGGAGGGAGCCAAAGGCCGAACACCGCCCACTGGGCCATGGTATGGGGCAGGTAAGGGTAAAGACATCACCTTGTGTCTTGGCCAGTATCTATCACATTGGTCATTTAGCAAGTTCAGTGTTGAGTGGCCTGGTGGACAGTGGGCCAAGCTTGGATGCTGTCCACAGAGATTTTAAAGAAAGTATTGCTTTTTACAGCAGATGTTTTAGCTCCATGAGACTCAGCCTCCTGGTCTGGGCTGTCCATAGCATGTCCAAAGCAGGTCTACCATTAATTCTGAGCCACATGGATGGCTTTGGGTTAGCCTCTGCTTACCTTAGGAAAGTGACAGACACTTCTCCACACATGTGGATTTCATCAGAAGATAGTAACATGCAGTCCAGACTCCTACTCTCCCCACTTTGCAGGTCTGCTGAGGTCATGTATTTTTTAACCACTTTATTCTAATTAACTCACAAATGAAAACATCACACAAGCTGGTTTAAGGAAGCCACTCAAATACTTGCTCACCCCCAATCTTCATACATCTTCGTGGACTTCTATACAGTTAGGATGGCCATTCTAAAGCCATGGAGCTTTGCTCAGGACTTTACACTTTTCACTATCAATTACATTTTTATTCACTTATCCAATACACACACACACACACACACACACACACACACACACCTCACATTGTGACAAAGTTTAAAAACAAATAGCTTTGATGGGTGTTGGTGGATCACGCCTTTAATCCCAGCACTCGGGAGGCAGAGCCAGGTGGATCGTTGTGAGTTCAAGGCCAGCCTGGGCTACCAAGTTAGTCCCAGGAAAGGCACAAAGCTACACAGAGAAACCCTGTCTCAAACTCCCCCCCCAAAAAAAAAGTAGTTTTATATTATCTTGCATGATGCGTGCCTACATTCGAACTTTCTCCGTCACTCAATAGAACGCTTTTTTTTTTTTTTAATTTCAAGGGAAAGAATTTCCACTTCTACTCCATTCTTGTAATTCCTGTGAGGGAAGAAAACCACAGCAGGAGAGTCAGAGTCTGTGGACCAGGTGACCGGGCAACACAGCAGCAGCTCACATCTTGTCTGAAGAATTATGGTCTGGGCCATTTGTGAACCCCAAGGATTCTGTTAGCATTGATTCTTGAACAGCAACAATATTTTCTAACTGATCCAGCAATTTAGCCCTGACTGTGACTGATACAATCTCCATGAGTAATAAAGCAGTTTGAAAGAAATTTAATTCTTCACAAATCACTGTTGCAAACATTTCAGTTTTAATTTTATCCACAATTTCCATTCCTTTCCAAAATCCATGGAGGCCCCTGGCCCCTTTATGCTAAGCCTTACTGCGGGCAGCCAGGTCTTCCGTACCCTTGGTCTGAGCCCTGAGAGCCTACACTACCGCTGCAGATGCTCAAAGGCCCCAGCCAGAAAAACAGATGGACACAGTTGCTGAGCAGCAGTGAATGGCACCTGCATACTCGGCCTCTGTGGAAACAGCCGGACAGGAGCCATTGAAGCATCTCTAAAACCTGCTCTGGGAATACCACTGAAATTGGAAAGGAGGGAGGGTATGCAGGGAGCAGAGCAGGAGGCTGCTGGAAGGGAAGAAGAACACGCCAGAATAGAGAGGGAGTTAGATGGGCTGGAGGGATAAGATCGACCAACGGGAAGCTGAGCATCCTGGGAGCGAAACAAAAATGCCTGTGGCTGTTGAGAGGAGCCCAGAAATGGTGTCGTTATCGGGGACATGAGGGACTAAGAATGATCCCCAGAAACCCAGCTTCCAAGACCCTCCCATGAAGAAATAAGCACACATTTAAAAAGAATAGAATCAGGGAGTGAGGAGCACATGCCTTTAGTCTCAGCACTCAAGAGGCAGAATCAGGCAGATTTCAGAAAGTTCCAGGCCAGCCATAAAAGGTCAGAGGTAAATAGTGAGACCTTGTCCTTCAAAAATAAATAAATAAGTAAAAGAAATGCATGGAAGGAAAGTCTTGGGGACTGGAGAGCTGTCCCAAGCTCTGTTCCACTCAGATAGCTGCTCAAGCACACAGTGGGTGAAACACTTGCCTTATAAACCTGAGAACCTGAGTTCAGATTCCCAGAATCCACAGAAATCCAGACATGGTAGCACACATCTGCAATCCCAATGCTCCTATGGTGATGTGAGAAGCAGGGACAGGAGAGTCCCTGGAAGCTAGTGGGCCAGCAGCCTGGCACACTACAAGAAACCTCATCTCAAACAAGGTGGAATGTGAAGACCAACACCTGAGATTGTCCTCTGGCCATGGCACATGCTCGCTTACATTTACATCCATGCATACAAATACACATGCATACAGACAGGAGTGGGGGGAAAGAAGGGTGGGGAAGGGTTAAAAACACAAAAGTCATCCTTGGATATGTGACTAAACTACCCATAGGACCAAGTAATTCAGATTCCTTCTCCTATCTCTCTCCCACTACTCAACCCCTCTGGCTCCTACAATCCTTCCTCCCCCTCTTCTGGGGGAGGTTTGGCTGTGGTCTCTGTATCTGTTCCCATTAGTTGTTGGATGAAGCTTCTCCTCTGATGACAACTGGGCTAGGCATCTATCTACAACTACAGCAAAATATTGTTCAGAATCATTTTATCATTTCCTCCCTCCCTCCCTCCCTCCTTCTTTCTTTTTTCAGTCGTATTTGGTTCTACCTTAGGTCTCCGAGCCATCCAGCTTCAGGTTCCTGGCCATCTGAGCAGTGTCAGGAATGAGGTCCCTCTCTTGGCTGGGTCTCAAGTTAGACCAGTCATTGGTTGGCCACTCCCATAAGCCCTGAGCCACAACCGCCCCAACGCATCTTGCAGGCAGAACACATTGTAGGAGGGGGATGTCTCTGACTCTTTTGCCTGCTCTTAGGACCTTTTCCCTTCTACTGGGTTGCTCATCCAGCCTTGATATGAGGGTTTATGTCTGGTCTTATTGCATCTTGTTATGCTGTGTTTGGCTGATATCCCTGGGAGACCAGCTCTTTTCTGAAGGGAGACAAAGGAGGAGTGGATCTGAGGGAGAAGAAAGGTGGGGGGTGGTCTAGGAGGAGGGGAAGGGGGGATGCTATGCTTGGGATGTATTGTGTGAGAGAAGAATACATTTTTAAAAATAAATCAATAGATAGCCCCAGTTGACTTCTGGGGCAAGGAAGGTCCTTAGCCTCTGCAGTGTTTCCCTGGAAAATGGGGATAAAGATGTACCACCTTACAGGCTTCTTCCAAAGACAGAAGCACTCAACAACAACCAAATGCAGTGTCATGCACAAAAGAGGTACTGAATAAGAGTTACCTTTTCTTGTATCAGATTAACTTTTTGTGGCTTTGTGATTGACAGTGAAACACACATGCACACACACAGAAGGGGAGAGAGAGGCAGAGACAGAGATAGAGAGACAGAGACAGAATTCTATTTGCAAATGCCTCTTTGCTTCAGAAAAAAGCTAGCACCCCTGAGCCCAAGAAGGAAGAAAACATATCAACAGTGGAAAACTAGCTGATTTTGAGGCTGCTGTAGTCCAAGGGGTTGTGGGACTAGGTTTTCCAAGCCTGAGTCTTTGAGGTTGTATTCTCAGTCTTCAGGGTCATGGGTTCTTTAGAGGGGCTGGACCTGGCACATGTAACTTCTTACCAATGGTAATGGAGCTTTCAGATCCTGGCCACACACCTCCCAGAGAACTATCATGGTACCATGGAATAAGCCAGAGCAAAAAACCAAACCAAACAAACAAAAAGCCTACTCTGTATCCTCAGCATGGCCTTAGTCTCAGCCCAGGCTCTACTCTTGCTTCTCTCATCCACCAATGAAATGGGCCTTTCCCAGGTTCAACCACAATCTGGATGTGGAACCTGGGCTGCAAGGCAGCCAGGCAGCCCCTCATTTCCTGTGTAATGTTCCAAGCCCACACTAATGGGAAACAATTCAGAACAGGGACAAGGAAGAGCCAGACCCACAATGCAAACCATATTTCTCCAACCTCTTCCTCCTCCTCCTGTCCACTTACATTTGGCCTTGAGACCAAAGATGATTACATCTCATCTTACATCAAGATTTCTCTGAATTCTTGCTAGTGTGTGTGTGTGCGCGCGCGTGCGCGCGCGTGAGGCACCCCCATGTGACTTCTGTCATAGAGATCAGTCACACTCATAACTCACTCCTCAGCTCAGGCTTTCCAATAGCTCCTGTCTTGTTGCAAGGGAAAGCTGATGAGGTCACCACAGCCTCTCAGGTCCTGCTCCATGTGGCCTGCCTTCCCACTTATAGCCCTTGCTCAGGCCACTCCTGATGTGCTTCTTCCCTGCTGTATCCTCATCACATCAGGAGTATTGCCTCAGGACATTTGCTCTCAAAATTCACTCTGCTTGCAATAAATTCCCTCAGTACTCATCTCACCAGACCTCTTGGTCCCATGGGCCTCTGCCAGTGCTCAAACATCCTACTGGGAAGCTTTCCCTTGTAATTTCATGGAAATGTAACCTGACCACCACCACAATCTACATTCTCCTGCTTGCCTTCTTCCATAGCATCGATCCCATCCAACAAACTGCCTCATCTTTGTGTATTATCCATTATCACTCTCACTGGAACCTCAGTCTCCCGTGCAGAAGTTTGGGGCTGTTCTGCTATGTAGCGATGGCACCTGGAAGATAGTAAATACATCACCCACATACATAAGCACACATGTATGTGTTCCTACAGAGGCATATGAAGGAGCACTGCACTCTGTTTGAATGCTTAATGACTCTTCTAAATGAGGCTGTGAAAAAACTATGCTACTCCACATTGTAAGAAAAAAAAAAGCTAAAGCCTGGGGTTCAGGCTATTTGTCAAGTGAGTCAGTAAGGAAAAGAGATGTTGAGTGTGTTCTTCAGGACAGCAAGTCCTGTACCCTTCCTTCCAGTCCTTGCAACCTCTCCGTTCTTGTATTCCCTGTGACTTGGCCCTGCGTGCTAACCAGCCTAGACACTTGCTGTCCACTCTACCAGGCTGGCCAACCCCGAGCCATGCCCTTGCCATGGCTATGTCCTCATTATCTGTGTCTCCAGGGCCTATGCTATCCATCAACAGGCAGATACAGATAGGAAGACACATACATTCACATAGGCATACAGCATTCCTCCTTATCATGGAGGATATATTCTCAGGCAGTTAGATGGTACTGAACTCTATAGATTTGATTTTTCCTATAAGAGCATTTACAAAGGAGGCAGAGACTAACAGTAAACACAGAAGCTTTATAACAATACACAGACATAAGCACCACTATCACCTGTCTTCCTCTTTGGAGCTGCTGTTGGTGGAGTGAAACGTTTGGAGCACAGTCACTGCAACATCATGACAGCTACTTTGTGACCAGGATGGCTACTGATGGCTGATGGGCAGGTACTGCAGACAGAGTGAATACCCCAGACTCGGGAGAGTCACATCCCACACAGGAATAGGACAGGACAGAGCATAGAACTGTCATGGTCCTCAAAATGCCATGGAAGCTGAAGCTAATTAACTGTCCAATAATTTTCCATAATTTTCTACTTCATATTTTTAAATCGTGATGGACTTTCTATAGAGAGCTAAAAGGGAGGACTGGGGTAGGTGGACATGGATGTGACATGTGACATTTGCCCTGATGTTCTTTTACCCAGTACAGAGACAACACAGAATAAGGGGCCTGGGAAGAGATGGCATCCAGAATCACCCAATCAGGGGTTGCCAAATTTAGGAGAGTCAAAGTCATATTTTGAAACATAATTAAGGCATTTCTACTAAATCAAAAAAGCCCCTCATAACATATAAAAAACATATGGAGAATAGTTTCTGGTATGTAACCAATGCCTCCCCTTCACTGTTGGAAAAGCTGATTTCCCTCCACCTGAACTAACAGGCCACCAAGCACTTTCCCCTCTTTCCTAGCAACTGGGGCATATCTGATTCAAGTTTTAAGGGAATGAAAATCACAGGTGAGCAAAGTGAATCCACCATCGTCACCCCTACCCTACCCAAGGGGCCATACAGACATAGTGCCAGAGGAAAAAAGATAGAAGGAGGCAGCTGGTGGGAAAGAAAATGGGGAAACTGACCCAGAGGCTCAGCACAAGGCCTGGGTCTTCTTTTCCATTCTTCTAAAAATGTATGACCTACCCCTTGTGACCTAGGCTTCTGGTAGGCTGCAAATCAGATTTAGCTCCATGGTGTTGTGGCATTCTAGGATTCAAGGTTCATTCTGCTGACTTGGGCTAGGAATAAGCAATTGGGTAGGGCAGTTCAGATCACAGAAGCTGGAGCAGAACAGGTATGAGTTCAATGTCTGGGCAAAACTCCCAAACCTAGGTTCCCTCATCAGTAAAATAAGAAAGAGAAGGATCTAGTTCATGGAGTTACTATTACTTATGTATGTATATCAAGTGATTAACCCAGCTCCTGAGAGACAGTTCAACCAGCACTGAATCAAATTTGTAAGAAAGCCCAACCTAGGCTGAGCATGGGCACATGCCTTTAATCCTAGCTCTCAAGGGGGAGAAGTAGGTACATCTCTGTAAGTTTATGGCTAGCCTAATCTACACAGCAAGCTCCAGGCCAACCAGGGATACATAGTGAGACCCTGTCTCAAAACAATAAATGGATGGATGGATGGATGGATGGATGGATGGATGGATGGATGGATGGATGGACAGATAGGTAGGTAGGTAGGTAGGTAGGTAGGTAGATAGATAGATAGATAGATAGATAGATAATAAAGGCTCAACCTGAATAAACTAATCCTGAGTCTCCTGTTCAAGGGTTTGCTAAGGCATCTTGGGACCAGGGAGGGAGAGGTACTACAGCACCTGAACTCTAACAGAAAATGCAATCCTGAGAGTCCATTGTTCCTGGCGTAAATGTTTCGCAAAAACCTAGAAACTTTTCCTCTACTGCTCCTTTATCCAGATGTCAGTGTGCCACATAGACACTGGACAAGTGACAGAGAACAAGAAACCAGGTTACTGACAGATATTCCTATTATTTTTATTTGTGTTTGTTTATTTATTTATTTATGGTTTTTTGAGACAAGGTTTCTCTGTGTAGCTTCTCTTTGTAGACTGTCCTAGAACTCACTCTGTAGCCCAAGCTGGCCTCAAACTTAGAGAGATCCGCCTGCCTCTGTGTCCTGAGTGCTGGGATTAAAGGTGTGTGCCACCACGGCTTTTTTTTCCTATTATTTTTAAAATGATTAAGAAAGAAAAAATTCTACCTCTTAAACTTCAGCCTAACATCCATTAGAAAAGGTATCTTGATGTTATTTGGAACTGAAATGCAGGGTGTTGTATGTCTTACAGTCAACAGAATCAATAGAACACAGGACAGTTTATTTAAGGTGACTCCTCAGTGCACTAGGCAATGCATCAGTGTCATTGTACAGGTAGAGAATCCCTTGCCTGAAATGCTTGGAGCGCAGACATTTTCCTTAGACTTTCTAATATTTGTGCATACATAACAAGATTTCTTAGGGATGGAATCCAAGACAAAACAGGAAATGTGTTCATTTTTCATATACATGTAACTTGAAAGTCATTTTATACCATGTTGTAGGGCTTCTAGATTAGATTTTTACTGCAATTTGCCACACATGGCATCATGATGCACTCAAAACCTTTTGGATTAGGACCTGACCATCAACCTGCATGTCACACCCAAACCAAACTGATACCTAACATGTGTTATCAGATAGGATGTCTCGCCCACATGTCACCCACTGACTTACATCATGAGGTCCTATGAAGAGGCTCTGTGAGCTCTTTAGGAGGGAAACAGAGAGTAGAACCACAGTGGCTCACCATGAGCTAAGCATATGCACCACCTTCCATGGTGGCACTCCATCTCACCAGATGACATCATTATCATCATTCAACAGACCCAGAAAGGTAAAGTAACATGCCAAGCGTTAAAAAGGGTGAAGCTGGGATTCAACTCAGGCCAAAGCCTACGGCTGAGCCACGTGACTATGAGAAATCCCTGTCACTAGATAGGTTTCCAAGTTTGACAATGAGGTAAAAAAAAAAAAAAAAAGAATCTTTTCCCCCTAGAATGCTCTAAAAGGTAAGGCTTGGCCAGAAGGCAGATCATTAAATATATGCTCTTAAGGAGGACTGTGAGATGCTGGTCTGTTCTCTCTTTGGCTCCTAGCCATGATGTAAGCATCTTCCTCCATCATGTGCCCCTGCCAAGTTGTGCCCCAGCACAAGTCCAAAACAACAGGGGCCAACTAACGATGGACAACATCCCAAATTGTGACCCAAAGGGAATCGTTTCTCTTTACGTTATCTCAATTTCTCTCTGGGGCTCCACTTTCAAGTGTTGAGTTGATGAGAAAGCCATTCCAACAGCTCAGCGGGAGCACTTGTGTCTCGTTTGCTGGCTGGGTTTTCATGCAGGCCCAGCTCAGTTTGAATCTCATTCTTATGAAGTCTTGATGCGCCATAAAGACCAGTAAACCCGTTGCCTGCTATGTTACTGAGACATCGTTTTTTTAAAGTAGCCCTGGGCCACTGTTGTCTTGAGTCTCAGTAGAAGTTAAAGACATTATGTTGGCGACAGGAGCCACAACACCAGGATCCCAAGCAAAACTCTCCAAAGGCTCTCCCCTTCCCCCTTCCTCCACTGGGGTCTCTTTGCTCAAGGCTCAGTGGGTAACATTTATTGATTTCATTTACATGAAACAAGATTCCTGTGTAACTGAGTTTTTGACACGGGAGAACTTCCTAACCAGTTTCTCTGTGTACTCTGACAAGAGCACATTGTTTTCAGTCTGAGTTTTGGTTAATAATTTATGCTGTCAGCTTTTGTGTAACAAAACATTTGAATGATTGCTCACCTTAGCTCTTAGCTGCCGCCTTTAAAAGAAGGCATCAGAATATGGTACTGCAGGCAAAGCAGGAATCCCAAGCTTTATAATTCTCCTTATGTAATACACATAAGTGCTGAATAAATGCTTTCTAATGATGCAGCAGATGAAAGGGCTCCACACATGATCTTATTCATGTTGAAGATATCCTGGCAAAGTGAGCAGTGTCTCCCAGATGGAGAAACAAAGGAGCAGAGGTGAAGGGACGCATCTGAGATCAGAAAGCAAATCAGAAACGGAGCCTTGACAAGCTCCTGCTCCTCACTCCAGAAAGCTAATATTTATTCATTCATTCCAAAAAGCCACAACCCCAAACATTCAAGTTCTCCAGCCCTGCAACATTTGGGTGTGATAAAAAGCACTTTATAAATGGTGCTAGAAGAAAATAGTCCATACAGTTGGCTCTAGTACACACTGTTGCTTTCAACCGAACAATCAACAAAACCACTTTGCAATAAAGCAAACATTCCATTTTCTCCCCCTTGTGACAGCACTAGCAATGGTGGGGCAGTGCTTACATGAGACCTCCCATCTTTGCACCCCAAGGTACTTATAATTTAATTATCTCCAGCTCTGAGCTGCATTCTTAGAGGAAGGAAGCCAAGCTGTCCTTGTTTAATCCAAAAATGAATGGAAAAATAGACAAGTGCCCAAGATGTCAAAGTGAGGCAACATCTGAACTCAGTGTCTAAAGTCACCTTTTACCACAAGGCAAAAACCTCTCTCTCCATTTCCTTTTGACACTAACATAGAGTGGAAATGGCCATGTCTTGTACCGCCATGAGAAGACAAGAACAGGGAAGGCTGGGCAGTGAGGGGCCCATGCAGAGGGGAGACTGGGAGGGAATGGGTGTGTTCTGAGCTTGAATGTGGATAACTATGCTTAGATTCTTGGCCAGACACAAAAGACCTGGAATACATACACAGGCATGTGACTTATTCACAGAGAAGTGAAAATGAAGAGCTGGGAACCTACTTTCTCAAGGAGATCACTTGTAACCACCACGTTTATTATGATAAGAGATTCCTTCCTGGACTTGTAATTTGAACACTGAAAAGGGAAACCAGACAGGGCCACGTAGGGTGGGTGATGAGAAGTGGACGAGCAAGCAGGAGGCCAATCTGTACCCCATAAGGCTATGTCAGAGAAGTCGTCCTACCATCCACACCTGCCAAGGGAAACTGCATATGTCATGTCGTGAATTTTTCTCTGGTTTCTCAGAGACACTCTCTCTTCTTTAAACTTCCAAAGACTTCTCTGTACATCTCACTGGAGTTAGAGATACCTGTCAGCTTAAACTACAATGTATTTGCATATTATTGCCTGCCCACTCAAAAATTGTCTATTGAACTCTTACTATAGACTTTCAACTCTTTAAAGTATGTTTCTTGAAGGCAGGAGCCATGCCTTCCTTGTTTTCAGCCGCTCCTGGCTCGGCTCACAGTCATCCTGTGAGATACAAATGAACTCTGGTGCTAGAAAAGTGAGTGAGTGTAAAGCAGGAAAATAGAGGGGTTTGGGGCAGAGGACTTAGAGGTGAAGAGGTCTAGTTCCCAGCTCAGGACTGTTCAGCTTTGTAGCCTGGAGACAAACTACTTTACCTGCTTCCTATTCTGTGACATGGGGACAGCAATACTGAACCCTGCAAGGTTGCTACAGCTAAAAGAAACAATGCATATAAGCCACTAGGCACAGTGCTCACCCAGGGAGCATGCTGATCAACAAATGTTACCTGAGTCAGTATCCTTCTTGAGCAGCTTATTAACATGAGGGCCAGGAAGTCCATCCACTTCAGGAGACAGTGAACATTCCATCAGAGGTAACTGTACTATGGACACCTTAATCAGTAGCTATCAGGATGCTAGTTCAAATGGCAAGTCAGTTTCTACTCAGGTTCAAAAGACACTGGTGACTACCAGTACCCTTCCCAAGAGGCATTTGGACCATTCGTGGTCACAGCTGTCTGAAACTGGCCTGGAAGGTATTTTCTATGCCTTATTGAAGCTCTGATTCCCCAGAAAAAAAATAGATCTCAAAGGTTGGTGAGGCACGGCTGCTCTGTCTTCCTTTCCACAGGAATCTCCAGCTCCCACAGGAGCCCAAGCCTTCTGTCATAGCTCTGGATTCCTTTTCTACAGCTTCTCTCTGGAGTGAGATCCCTCTCTTAGACATCCTCATGTGGACACACTATCCAGGACACTCTTGAACCTTGTGGGCAGGCAGAATGTCCCTGGCATTGCACAGCTCAAGGTTTTAAATGGTGTGCGTCCGTTGAATTGTTCAGCATTTCTATGTATGTCCAGCCAAAGCTGTCAGGGTCATGACATTGCAGACTGCAGCATCCAGGGTCCACTGGGAAGCAAACACCTCCCTTCAAGGGAGAGCTAAGGCTGCCAACTTCACTCTTCCTCAGCTGTCAGCACCCTTCTCTGCTCCACTTCTGCACAGGTCTCTGTGAAAGCACAGCCCAGCACCAGCCCACAGAGGCTCTGCCATTCAGATTCACCTTCAGATGCAGAAAGGACCCAACACAATTTTCAAAAATTAACACTTTACCCCCCTATTTTTAAAAATGTGTATGGATGTTTTGCCTGTAGATATGTTAATGCACCATGTGTGTGCCTCGAGCCTGTGGAGAGCAGAGGAGGGTGCTGGATGCCCCAGAACTAGTTACAAATGGCTGTGAGCCACCATGTGGGTACTGGAATACCAAACCCCTGTTCTCTGGAAGAGCAGTAAGTGCTTATAAACACGACGTCACCACTCCAGCCCTCCCCTGTCTTATTTTATTTCAAATGTTTATTATAGACATTTAGGAGAACCCAACAGAGAATAAAAGTCTGTAATTTTGCTTCTTGAACTCCAAATGTACCCTCTGGACTTCCTGAAACACTGTGTCTCTCATCTACACCTATACATGTCCTAAAATTAAGTTCATATTAATTAACATTCTATAATCTACTGTTTCATTTAGGAATCCAATTGAGCATCTTCCTATGCCATTACACACTCCTCCATATCACCATTTGAGAGAGACATGGCATTTCTTCGTGTGGATCGCATCCTGACTTTAGTCAATTCCCAAAGGACTAACAAACATGAGAAAAAGTAAATCATCCCAAGTCTGGCTCCATCATGAATGAGACTTCCAAAACATCCTGGTAAATGAAGTTTCAGGTACCTGTGATTGGTGGTTGTTTGGTTTTGGTTTTGCTGAACAAGAGAGGAATTCAGTATTTTTTTCATTTTTTAAAAATTAAAATATAATTACATCACTTCTCCCCTTTCTCTTCTCAACTCAGCCCCTCTGACTGTTTCCATAGGGTAAAACCTTACAGAATTATTGAACCAAATGCAAAGAATTCTGTTAACTCTTCAGCAAGTGTTGTCAAACTATCCTAAAAAGTAAGCTATTTACACTGCCATCAGCCGGGGGTTAGAATGCCCAACTCACAATACCTTCATCCATACGCTCACCAGTGGCGTTCATTCTGGGCCAACAGCCACCCTGCCTAGCACCTGGAGGCCTTCAGAAGCACCACAGACCAGCAGGCCTTGGCAACCACCCTCCAGAGCACAGGCCTCAGGAAAAGCTAGGTCCACATCCATCCATCCCACATCCACTACCGGCGGCTGAAGCCAGCCCCTATGTCTCCCAAGCAGCTGGCTGCCATATATCTTGTCACCCCCTACCATCTCCTAATCCACAAACAGAATGAGCTCTGAAAGAAGGAAGCATCAGTGAACATGCCGCCATCCCACCTGCCATGCTTCTTCCTCTGCCTGCCCGCCAGCGATGCTCACCTGTCATCCTCTCCCCTTGCCGTGCCGCCCACCAATCTTGCTTCTCCTTTCTTTGTTAGACATTTTGATTTTCAATTGACACAGTAATTGGACATATTTATGTGGATTCCCTGTGACTTCCTGTCCCTTCACTATAAGTCCCTTCTTCTCTTTCCCAGAAGATTAGTTCCTTCTTGTCTTCCAAGTCCCAGCGGGGTCTCTCCTGGCCAGCAATTTAAGTCACCACTCTGTTCTGTTCCTCTTCAGTTTCTTTTGCATATGACTCATCAAAACACTAAGATTTCTTATTCACTTGTGCCTAGATCTCTACTTTCTGCCCTCCTCCCCAGGCCGAGAGAGACTATGAACTCCTGCTTTCTGCTGTGTCTCCAGTGCAGGCCTGGAAGCACAGCCCACAGCCTCCCTGGTCAACACTTGTTGATGAATGAATGAAGGAATGAGTGCACAGGGACAAGGAACTCATTCCAGTAGCGCCCTCACCAAGTATGCTATTAAAGCTAAGTCTGCCATAAAACACGACCACCTTCCGGATCAAGTGGGGAAGACAAGAAACAACAGGCATGGGGAGCCTATGTGGACTGGGATCCCTGACAGCCTATACCACCTTTCCTACACCACTGATCTGTCACACTGTTATCCTCATACACCAAGAAGTAAGCCCCTGCTAGCAGACCTCAGGAGCTGGGTCCTGTAGAAGGATACATCAAGAAGAAATGGCGACATATTTGAAAACAGCTGAGAACATCTGCTCAGTTACTTTCGCATGAAAAATGACTCGTCTGGTTCGATCAGCTCTGAACAGGTGGCACAGCCACTTTTCAGGGTCTCAAGAACCAACATATATTAGAGACAAAAATACAAAACATGAAAGTCACAGCCTTAGCTTTCAAACAGAGTGAGTGTGAGCATGCACCAACCACTCCACACCTGCAATCCCACACCACGCAGAGGAGAGGGCTGTGCCAGTTGCCTATGCTGTGCCAGCACTCTACCAGGTGTGGCACATACGTTGTCACACAGAACCCACAAGACTTCAACAATGTCCTTCCCTTACTCTTGCAGACAAGGACACCGAAGACCGGACTCGTGATCCCAGCATCTCTAACTGCAAACAGTGGTCCTGGGAGCCCAACCACAGCACTACCAGCTTGAGAGTGGTGTTCTAGGTCCTTGGAGTCTGGTCTACCTCCCCATCTTAGACTGGCTCCAAGGATACAATACCACAGTCTGTTCAGTGACAGAGAGGCAGAATCCTTTCTGTCCACTATGGAGCACGTCTGCCTGTTTGGATTCTTATGACAGCCACAATGTAGGGGAGCTCATCAAGGGTCAGAGAATGTTGTTCAAGGCCAGCTCCCTGGCTCGTCTTCACCATGTCAACAGGTCCCAGGCACTAGATAATGCACCTCTCTCGGGGTCTTAGATCTAACCTCTGGAAACCCTATTCACACATAACAGCTTGCACAGTGCATGAGAGAAGTTTCCAGAGATTCCAATACTCCATGGAGAAGCCCTCCTGGACATTTAAGGAGGAGTCCATCTCAAATCTATGTCATCACTCAGGGACAAAGCTAAGCTGTAGGGTAACAGTCTGCAGCTCCCTCAAACTGGACACAGGATAGATTGGGTCATTTCTACTTATAGCTTAAGGGAGATATGCTTAGCAATACTTGATTCTAGATTTTTAAAAAATAGTTCAAAACTCACAATTATTTTCTCATTTAGCAGATAATAAGAAAAGAGAGATCCAGGCTGGAGTTTGAGCCCTGTTTGTGGGTGTGATGTAATCATCCTATCAGTTCCAATGGATTTGTAATCACCTAGGAGATACAGTCCTGAGTGTGTCTGTGAGGAAGTCTCCAGAGAAGTTTAATTGAAGTAAGGGATCTACCCTGGATGTGGTGACACCATCCCATGGGCGGGGATCCTGGACTGACTAAGAAGTGGAAAGATAGGAAGCTAGTTGAGCACCAGATAATCAACTCTTCTGCTTCCTGGTTATGGACTCAACATAGCCAGCCCCCACCAACAACTGTTTCCTGGGCTGTGACGGGCTGAATCCCTCCAAACTGTGACCCACAATGAATCCTTCCTTCCTTAAGTTGTTTTGGTCAAGTGGCTTATCCTGGCAATGAGAAAGGCAGCCAACACAGTGGGTGTCTGCCTCAGTAAGTGCTCTGGCTAGCAGAAGGACGGCAGAGGAGACATCGTGCTAAAAAGCAATAGTGGAGTCAGGAAGGAAAGAGAAGATGGAAGGGACAAGGCAATGTGGAGTGAAGCCCCTTAGTGGGCTCCTCATCCAATTTTCACATGGCCAGCAGCCCACAAGCTTGAAAGGAAATGGGGTAGAGAGGGCACACCTGGACATACCTATGCTTATGATGGACACCAGTGGTCTGGGGAAGAGAGAGTCCTCTAGGCTTCCTCAGCTGTGCTGAGTCTACTGAGCATGGGTTCCACTGAGCCCCTCCCCTCCAAACACTAGGCAAAAAACATCCAGTACTCATTTTCTACCTACAACTTCCCACCACTGCATCCAGTGTCTTGTTCTTCCCAAAGGGTATTTTTCAGGCGCGCACGCGCGTACACACACACACACACACACACACACACACACACACACACACACACGCACACGGGTCAGGATGGGGGAGGCTGCTAGGCACAATCAAGGATCCCCTGGCTAACAGACACTGAATGACTGAAAACCAAGTTGAAATGACCTGAACGCTATGAGCAAACTACAGTAGACATGGGAACTCCACTCACACAAACACACACTTCTTTTTTTTTCTTCCTGGTGTTCTAACACAACAAATCTTAAATATATTTCATATATTGCAATAGCTAGACGCTGTTTCCCAGAGTGAAACTAAACACAGCATTGTATTTGGAAAAGGCTGCCTGGCTCAATTTCCCTCTCAGCACTGCCAGACAGCCTGCCACTTGGCAGGTGGAGAGATGGGCTGGACTTGCAACTTTCTTCCATGCCCCTAAGGTCTACCAGCCTCCTCTGCCCTGGTAAGCACTGTGGGCACCATAAGAATAGGTCTGTCCATAACACTGCATGGTCTTCAAGGGGGATACCCCTGTTTTCTCCCCACCCCAGACAATCCAGAGCATAGTCCTATACTACTGGCAATCCACTGCCTAAGAGAGACTGGGTTTGCAGTGGAGCTGCTTTCTGTGGGGAATAAGGACACTATGTAGGATACGGTCACATCTTTTGGGACATCACTGATGATCCTCCACAGGAAAGTAGCTGGGGAAGCTCTATGCCAGTGTTTATAGCACATTCCTAAAGGGCCCCTCAAGAAGTGCAAGGCAGTGGAGAAGCAGGGGTGGCAGGGCAGGCTGGTGACAGAACCTGAGTTCCTAACATCTAATGTAGGTACAGAAATCAAGACTCAAATATCACCTCGCACACTCCAGCCCTAATGCAGCAGTCTGCAAGAAAAAAGTGCAAAAGCAAAGTGAGTCCAAGCAAAAACCTAGCTTCCAAGAGCCAGAAAAAGCAAGACCTGAAGGGTTTGCTTCAACACACACATAAAAAGAGCATGTCTAAAAACTAAGGGATTTTTAAATTTTCTTATTCAAAATTTTCTCTAAAATCTTAAAATGAGATCATTCTTAATAATCTGAAATTAACATTAATTGTATTAAGATGCACATGACATAAAAGCCACCAGTTTACCCATTCTTAATTATACATTTTATGTTGCTGTCCACCTTCATCACCATCTACTGCTGAATACCCAGGATACCCTGAAGGAGAAATCCTGCACATCAACTCCACATCCCCCCACCATAGACCCTGGCAGCCTCCACTCAACTTTGTGTTGCTAGGACTGTGCCTCTTCTAGGAATTCATGTAAATGAAGTCATTTCTCCTTTTGTGACTGACTTATTTTACTTAGCATATCCTCAAGTCCATCTCCGTGATAGCATGTGTCGGCAAGCCTCTGGTTTTAAGGCCAAACAATATTCCACTGGGTATTTATACCACATTTGTTTACTCATGGATCTGTTAATGGAAACTTGGGTTGTGTCTACTTTGGGGCTATTACAAGTATGAATATACAAATACTTTTTGAGCATCTAAGCTTTTAAAATCCTGTGGTATATTTCTAGACAGTGCTTCTGCATATTAAAACCAGAACATGTCTTCCACTGTCCCCTGTATGGCAAGCAGAGAAGGTCCCCTGCTGAAGCTGGTGTCTTCCTTCCTCTTCTGTTTCTCATCCACACTACTGACTCTCATTCTGACTACACATTAGACCATCTCTGGTGCTTCTCAACCACACAGAAGCCACAACTGCAATGTCCTCTGAATCAAGTACCTCTGGGTGGAGGCAGAGGAAATGGGTATTCTAAAAAATTTATGTCTCTTACTTACGTGTGTGCCTGCAGGAGTCACAGAGGTCAAAAGAGGGCATCAGATCCATGAGAGCTGAAGTTAACAGGCAGTCATGAAATGTCATGTGGGTGTTGGGAACTGAACCCAGGTCCTCTGCAAGGGCAATACGTGTTCTTATCCAGAGAGCCATCTCTCCAGCTTCCAGAAATAAGGTATTTTCTGCCAAGACTGTTCTAGTGATAAATGGAGTGAAGACCACCATTGTAAACCTTCTTCCTGGAGCTCTAGATTTAGAAAATCTCTGGCCTATGAGTTTGTGTCTTTTCTCATCAAAACCCAGAAGGGTTTGATATCCAAGCAGTTACCCCACTGAGCTCACTGACGGCATTTAAGTCAAGAATGTTGTTTGAAACTGCCTCCTTGGCTAAACCTCTTATCTTACCATGCAGCAAGAACCGAGAATTTCTTGGAAGGAACACATTGATGAGCAAGCAGGTAGGCAAGGGTGTCTAAGCCCATTCAGTCCTCAGGTGACTGTAATTTAGTCATTCAGGCAGTAAGGGCAGCAACAGCAAACGGAAAACGTGATCAGAATGACTTGTAGCCAGCTAAGGTGCTGGATCCATGGCTCACTTGAAGTGCACAAAGACCAGTGACCATCCTCCCATCTTCCCACTGTACCCAGCAGCACTGTGCCCAGCATCCCCTTACTCTCACCCAAAAGGATGCCCAGCTACTTCAGTGGGAGGTTTGGGAGACAATGGCAGGGCTGCGTCTGGTTCCATTCACTGGCTTTCTCTCTGGGACTGGTTCCTCACGTGACATCTTAGACCTCATCTCAGTGCCACATGTAGAAACCTGACAGACACAGAGGTTAGGACAGTGTCCATATAACAGAGGATCCAGGTATGCTGGGGGACAGGAACCATAGTAGGAGTTAGAGAAATAGAACCTGAGATAGAGCTGTCAGGAGGAGAGCAGGAGGCTCCATGGAAGGAAAGGTAGATGCGGGTAATGGAGTCAAGCTGAGGAAGAAGGAGATGTGCCCTGTACACAGAAAACACGGTCCCCCTGTGCAAGGCTGGGCCTGAGCAAGCCCAACTCTGAGTTCTTCCTGTCACCTCTCAATCATGCTCAACCCCATCAACCTCTGGAACTATCTGCACAGCAGGATGCTTAGCGCCATGCCTGTTGACCAGAAGCCGCTTGGCTTAACAAACATGAAAGCTCCTAGCAGCAGTGAGGGAGAGGACATTTCTCAAGGGGAGGAGAAATGAAGCCCAAAGTCCTGTGATACCAAGGAGTTCAGACCAATGTGTCCCCGGCATGCCTCTGAACAGGGAACCCCAAACATGCAGCTGGGCAGGATCTGTCTCTCCCTGTCATTCTGCAAACCCCTCCTGAGTATCTGCTGCATAGTGGCAAGGCATAGGCCTGGAGTGTCTCCAGTATGTCTCATTTTGTTTCTCTTCTTATGGTGCTACAGATAGAACCCAGGGCCTCAAGAATTCTAGCCAAAAATTCTACCATGGGTCCAGTCCCTAGCTCTATATGTCAGTTCTGAATCTCATCCTTTTCACAATTCCTCACTCACATGGGGATGCTACCTGCATTTCTTCCTCAGCCCCTCTCGGGCAGGTGAGACATTTCTGACAATTGTCTAGGTTTAAAAACCCAGCAGTACTGAAAGAGAAGAGACAGAGTTCAAATGAGCCCTACATACCAACAGTCACCATGTACTAATCAGAACTGTGTGCCCAAGGATTAACACCACGCCGGGCAGAATGATAGGTGCTACTTATCAATGCCACTTTCAATTTAAAAGGTCATGATGTTACCCAAGGAGCGGTCCTCCAGCTCAGCTCTGTTTGCAACACAATCTGAGTGTGTTAATAGATGAGAAGGAGCACACCACATCACTGAGAGGACACAGGGACAGCATCTTCAGAGGTCCTGTGACTTAGGATTCCAGAGCTATACCAGTGCTGTAAAGGAGGAAATGAAAAAATGGGGGAGGGGTTTAAGTGAGGAGGGGTGGGGGAACACTACAGAGGAAAAGGAAGAAGGGGGAACAAATGGCACTCAGCTCATTTTTAAAGCATAGTGAATATTATTTTATGTTTGCTTAAAATACATATGTAGTGCATATGTGTATTCAGATAGATAGATAAACAGACAGACAGACAGACAGACAGACAGACAGACAGACAGATAGATAGATAGATAGATAGATAGATAGACAGACAGAGAGTTTGAATGAAGTAACAGTTGGGTGGTAATACTCTCTCCCCAAGAGCCACAGACCATCTAACAAAACCCCCACTACCAGGCAACAGAAACTTCTCCTTGAGTTGTTTGAGTCAAAGAGATTCTCAAAGTAACATAGGATATTGCCATTGCCCTTGACTGCCCAACCTAGAACTTGAAGACAAGACCTTATTGTTGAAGACACTATACTTTGTACACAGGAATTAGAGGAATCACGCTATGGAACTACCGGGAAGCCTCCTCTCTGAGGACTAGCTCATAATACCCATGCCATGGGTGCTACGCAAGTTGCCAGTAGAGAGAAACAATTAACATTCCTACCCATCTACAAAGCCCACGAACCACAACAATGACCAGCATAGCAAGATATCCCCAAGAGTACAATAGAGGCGCTTAGATCTTGGTGGGAACCAACATTTGTCTAATTGGACTTAGGTCTGTTCAGTAGGCTAGAATTTGTGCTTGGTACTGTAAACGTAGTCAGCTACCTCAGGCTGGAGATATCCTAGGTCCTGGAGGAACAACTACTAACATGACTTTCCTAAACCAGTACAATTCCTAGCTGCATTCTAAACACTTAACTTCATACCCACAGATGAATGTAGCTTTCATCCCTCATTAAAAAGCTTCTTTTATGAAGCAGATGGACAGCATTACAGAGCTCCACAACCGATCAAAACACAGAGAATGACTGTGCCCAAGCCCCACTGATAATCAATACAACGTCTACATTTACAGCTCAGGGACACTGTAGGAAAGGGAGTGGAAACACTGTGAGACCCAGAGGACCAGGACATCTACTGCAAGATAGTGTTTTCTCTCTACGACAGGGAAGCAGTGCCCACAAAACCAGACCTGAGCAATGACAACAGCTGTAGATAGGCCAGTGTAGACAGGGGAAACCTCCTAAGGCCCCACCCCTGGAGGAATGGCTGCTAAGACAGGAAGAATCAGTCTTCTCCAGGGATGAGCCCCTTCACAGGTTACCCAATGCCAAGCAGTCAGCCATATGTGTGTGTGTGTGTGTGTGTGTGTGTGTGTGTGTATGTGTGTGTATGTACATATGTATGTGTGTGTAAATGTATATGAATATATATATATATACATATATATATATATATATAGAGAGAGAGAGAGAGAGAGAGAATACATATATGTAACAATAAAGAACAAGAAGTCATGAATCTGAAGGAGGAAAGGGGGACATGGAGGAGCTGAAGTGAAAAGAGGGAGAGGTGGAAATTATGCAAATACAATGTGCATACATGAAATTCTCCAAAAACTTTTCAATTTTAAAAACACGCCTGAAATGAAGAGACTGTTTCAGCTATGGCAAGAATCCTAATTTAATGTCACTGTGGCGGCAACTGCTCCCTATCAAGAACTAGTTGTCAGGTGTTCTTAAGCTTATTCACAATGATTAACACACCTGATCTCCTCTACCAGGAGTAACACAATGCTTCATCTGTTGAAAATGAATGAATCATCCATGGTATACTAACATGGAGCACTTCCACAGATACACTGGCAAGTACTAGGGGGACCTGAACCTGTGTAGAGCAGAAGACATAAAGAATCAGTCTGTGGAATACTCACTTGAGAAGCTTATCTCCAGGGAGAGGCCCAGGGGGCTGGGGTGTGGGGAGAAGGACAGCATCTTACAAACACCCTGTGTGGTTTTTATTTTATAGTATACAAATGTGCTGCCTTCAAGCTCTATAAAAACTGTGGACAATAAAGCTGTGGCACACGGCTGAGAATTCCGATGCACTGACCGGAGTCTGCAAGGATCAATACCCCTTCCTTGGCCAACACAGCAGCAAGGCCAGGGAGTTCAGATCTCAGAAACAGGCTGAGCTCGTGGGAAGGTAGCTGTGGGAAGCTCCAACTCCACTGCTCATTGCAAAGCTGTGTGGTATCACCCTCAAGACAATCGTGACAGTTAGGAGCCACCTCTCTGGAAGCAACACTTAGGCGTGGTGGCAGCACGCCATGTTCACATAGCACCTTAAATCCAAAGAGCACAAAGGGATTAGGCGTGCTCCTGAGGCCCTGAGGCCTCCTCCAGAAAGAGGGCAGCTCCAGGGGCTGGAGCGTGCGCCTATGCAGGCTCCTGCACCGTGTGAAGGGATGTGGTACACCTAGTCTATGTCATGTCCTGTCCATCTTTCTCAGCGACCCTGGCAGGTGTTTAGCCACTCTTTGCCAGGGTTTCCCTCCTCGTAATTCAGAATAATAACAGTATTTAGTTCATAAAATTAGACTGCAAATTAAGTGATAAGCTGACATAGTAAGAGCTAACACTTGTGGGTTGTGATTTTATTCTAGATCCTGCCTCAAGCGCTAGACACACACACACACACACACACACACACACACACACACACACACACACACACACACACTGCCCTGGTAGGCTTGGAATGAGGCTCAGAAGTCAGTACTACTGCCACCCAGGATTTGCAGTGAGGAAACAGAGTCGAAGTTCCAGCAAGTCACCCACAGCACAGAACTTCTCAAAAACAGGAAAGCGGAATGCCTCGCATACCCCTGTGAGACAGGAAGAGCCACCAAGAGTCTGGATTACTACTACTTCCATAGGGAAACTGAGGCACAAAGAAGTAGGAGCAGATGGCTGCTCCTCCTCCAAGAGTCCTACAAAGCAGTGAAGGATGGCGAATGACAGGAAAGTGGACAGGAGAGTGGGGTGGGTCACTGACTCTCAGCCTAGGCAAGGCACAGGTCATCGCACTGTGGGCACCAGACCTTTAAATGGCCACACCAAAGGACACAAGAGTCTTGTGACTAACTGCCATTAAAAATCAGCACCACCTCAAGACCCCAGAAAGATCAACCAATTCCTATTCCTTAGCCTGTGACTACCACTTAGGAATGTGAAGGGACAGGCTACTGAGAGGCAGGATGTAGAAAGCTTGTGGGCACATTAGTAAATGGGGACACATAAATAGAGCCACAGGCTCCTTGTTGGCAATGACTCCAGAACCTTCCTTAAGACTGGGTCTAGGAGACCTGTGGAGGAGTGGGGACTCTAGCCTTTGAGCCCTGCAGGGCCAGAAAGATAGTTCTGCACCAAGTGTCTGTCACAGAGCACTGGGTAGGGCAGACACACAGGAGAGCTTCACTCATTAACATTGGTGTTGCCATGACAATAAGCTGTTGCCAGGTAGCAGCGAACTAGAAGAGTGAGAATTAGCAAAGCCTAAAAATAAAGCTGTTGTTTTTCCCCATCTAGATGTCCATGGCTAACAGGCAGTAAGCCCGCCGCCTCCTCTGCACAGAGCCTCTCTCCAGCCAGCCCCCCACTGTGGCCTGACCCCAGAGCACACAAGACAGACAGCACCCATCTCAGAGCAAGGGCATCTGACCCCAGGACAGATACTGACAGGCTAAGACCACACCCAAAAGCACTGAACAAGCCCAGAGGGCTGCTCCCTCCCTCCGGCCTCCAGTGCTGACCTCTGCTCCTGGCTGGATTAGGAACAACTCACTCCTCTGTTCCCAGAGGTGGGAAAGGACAAATGTTCTTCTCCCCAGCACTATACTTGCCTCTCCAAAAATGCTCAAAGGGTCCATGTCCCAGAGGCAACAGTGGAGTCAGATGCCTGTGGCTTCTTTTCTAACTACACTACCACCCAGAAGTTACTGTGGTGATAACGAAGAAGAGGTTGGTAAATGTATGTGAGGCACACTATCTTAGGTCTTCTGACTTGGTTATAGTAGCAATGATTCAAGGACCCAGCATGACTTCTGTCCACAGTCCCTCCCACCAGACCAAGTTCCAAGATGGCAGACACTGCATTTAACTGAACACCTTTCTGGCCTCATCATCTGGTGTCATCCCAGATACATCATGAGATCATGATAAATACAGTGAAGGAAGGAAGGAGGGAGGGGGAGAGGCACCTGACTCTAACATGGCAGGCACAAACAGCAAGGCATTGGGCAACAGTGCCATCTGGCCTAAGAGAAGAATTTCTCTCTGGAATTATACGCGCTGCATTCTAAGAACCTAATCCCATTCCCTACCAGGTCTCTAGCCTCCGACAGTGAGTTATCATGTACACAGCTGTGTCTTATGCTAACTGTATCTGACAAACTAAAATCCAGAACTGTGGAGGCACGATTTCTCTTATAAGTAACGTTAGTAAGATCTCCTCACACATAGGCTCCACCTAGCTTCTCTAATCTAAAATTCCATTTGCTCAGTTTAGACAGAGGGTGATCACATGACTCTACCCTGGGTGAAGCGTGCAGCAGCGTTTGCTTTCTTGGTGTCTTCCCCTGCAGCCCTGTTCTCAGCCCACCACACACACACACACACACACACACACACACACACACACACACACACACTACTGGTGTGCTCAGCAAAAGCACAGAAGTGGCTACTAACACCAGTGCAAGAAGGAAAAGTAATTCCCCTCATTCCATAAACACACAACCCGGAGAAAGAGATCAACTATGTCTTGGTTCTTTATTCTGGATCATCCTGAGTTTAAGTTTGAGCAAATAACTTAAAGGTCAGAGAGAAACTGGCAGGTTAAAGAGGGAGCTAAATCACTGGGGATACAAGATCAAGCCCCTTTCACAACATCTCCAAATCACAATCTCCAAGTAAGACCACACCTATGAGTTATTTCCACTCTTGGGAAAATCAGCCCAACTAGCTACGTTATGAAGATGGGCAAGACTGTTGTCAGTGAGAAGTCTTCATGCCCGCTCACAGCTCTACAATCTTTTTTAAAATTTATTTATTTTACATCCTGACCACAGTTTCTCATGCCTCCTCTCCTCCCACCTCCCCATCCCACCTTCAATCTTACACAGTGATGTCATCTGGCCTGCTGATAGCCCTGTCTCTAGAGAAGGGAGGGTCCCAGACTCTCTACCAAGGAGTACACTCCAGACCTGTGCTAGCCAGGCTATGTGTTCACAAAGCTGATGGTCCTGTACCCAGGATCTACCCACCAATCTGCCACTGCCACTGGCCTGTGATCACGTGTTTAGGGAGAAGGTAGCATCTTGCAAAACACACAACTCCCTAATCATGCTGGCCTTGAGCTGAAGCCCTGGGAGGTCTGATGCAGTGGATCTGCTGATGGATGCTGAGGGCTAGAGTTACCTTCATGCCAACACCTGCCCTGGCCCACAGGTTTTCAGCAGAACATCCCCTTGACCACAAAGCATAGGAAAGTGGGTATGAGGTTACCCAGAGAAAAGGCCTCTCTTGGATAGTTTGTGGTAAAATGCACCCTGACTTAAAGCCCTTCCTTTAGGAAACCACTACCTTGGTGTTCAGGAGCCCACCCTATCGCCACTCCCCAACGGTGTCCTTCCCTCATTGATGCACAAAATTCCATTTCCACCTGCACGTTAAAATGCAAAGGACTCATTCTAGCAGCTCCAGTCAATCCCAAAAGTCATCCCTGGGATGTGCTAATAGGTGATCATGAGATACAGGTTGGACAGAAGAATGAGGAGAACCCTAACTTCCCTTGTCCCATTGCCTTGTTCCTGACTCACAGGTCACCCAGCACAAGCACAGGCAAACTGGGCTGAAGACTACTTGCAGCCCTGTAACCCTCCCCATTACCAATCTCTCAGGCTTCAGGGTGGAACCCAGGAACTTCCTCACAGGAAAAGGAGACGAGGCAAGGTACCTGAATTCTTTCCAAGAAATTATTATCACTCCAAATTCATTGTAACTAGCAGTCTTCCCTTCTTCACACAAGAGTATTCACTATTTGGGGTCATCATGCCAGCCCAGCTTACCCTGAACTCCCCATGACATAGTATGTTCTACATCCAGCCATGGCTCCCAGGAAAGCAAACACAGTAGCCCCAAGGGAGTTATTGAAACAGCAGGTCCCAGGAAGACACGGCTCCCTGCTCGTCCTGCCCTCCTCCTGCACAGACAGAGCTATTTTCTTACTCTGCATTTGCCATAGAAAGGGTTGCAGTAAATTTTAAATTCCCTCTGCCCTCCCCTCTTCCTCTCCGGTGCCCACCCTCCACTCTTCTAGCATGTGTCCCCGTATTTTATGTAGTGCAACTTGCTAAATCTCCAATACAAACTTCTCAGCAGCAGACACACACATTTTAAGAGTGCGCATCACTTAAAATAACTGGATTTTAAACCTTCTGGTTTTAGCTGAGAATTTGATTTGAGGACTAGAGAGATTTGGGCTCTTAAGAAAACAAAAAATTGGCTATTTTGAAGAAATGTGTGAGTAATTTTTAAGAAACGGTGGCTGAAGGATAAAAGCTTGCTTTGTGCCCAGCAGATTCTCCTTTGGAAGTGCCAATGTCCTTCCACGTGGTTTTCACAGGGGAGTTTTCTGAATCTCAAGACAGTGGCTTTAGACCTTACCTCCTTTCACTGGATTCCTAAACTATAGTTTTTACCCTTAGCCAAGCAAGTGCTAACAGGACACTCTGTGAAGTGTAGTTAACAACCAGCTGCTAACCATACAAAGTGGTACACTGTCTGCAGAGAAGCCTCAATCTGCTTCACACACACACACACACACACACACACACACACACACACACACACACACCATGGAACAATTTGTCTTCTGAGAACCATCAAATCTCAGGCACATGACAGCCCCCCTCGGTGAATTTCTTATTACTACACAACCTTCACACACACACTCCAGGCCTGCTGTGGAGAGACTCACTAGTGTCTATTTAATTTTGGTTTGCTTTCCAACCACACAGATTTATAGAAGGGATGCTAGCAAAAGTCTGGGAGACATTTGATTATTGTTTTCATGAAGGATCATGCGCATGTACAGTCCAGACGTCAGTGAGTCTTAAGACGCTGACATTGTTTGCCACAGACAAGGGAAGTAGAAGATGGAAGAACAAGGGGTGACAGGAGGTTTACTTCCCACTGTCAGATGTATGCCGTGCCTGGCCCCAGTCCAGTGCACACCCTCTGTTTGATAAGCAAGGGGCAGGGTGAGTTACCTGTGGCTTAGTAACCATGTAGGTAACAGGCTTCTCCAGGTAGATGGAAGTGGGTGACAACATACACTCCTGGCCTCAAATGTGACCTGTGACTTTTATTATAGATGCTGTTTAGAGCCCTGGTACTCCGGCTATTAAATAGCCACCTCTTCTTCACTCGATAGTAAACAGCCATTTCCCTAATGCTCAAGGGCCCCTAGCCATCTGCCCCTAGGGCTGGCACTAATCGAATCTCTCCCATTAAAGCAGGGTTGGGGGGAGGGGCGGAGCAGGGCTGGGGGCAGGGGCAGGGCGGCTGCAGCATCAGGTGTCCCTGCATGGAGGGGGCCTGCTCCAGAACATGACTGCAGCACCAAGCATTATTACATGGGGTCTCATCAAGATCTTACCAAAGGCTATCTCGGGATATCTTACCAAAGCCAGGGCAGCCTCTCAGGAAGACCCAGGCTCTCGTCTCCTCTCTACAGACCCATGCTCTATCCAGCCATCCCCTCTTTCAGCAAACTATAACTTTTCTGCCTTTAATCAGTGTGTGTGTGTGTGTGTGTGTGTGTGTGTGTGTGTGTGTGTGTGTGTGTAGACTTGGAGAAAGTGAGAGCAGGCATCCTACTGTGTTTTATGTCCCTTCGCTCATCAGTTCAGAGCTCACACAGAACACGGCCTATCCTGGGTACTTTGGAATACTCACGGGAATAAACATCTGATTTCTGTGGTGTGGTAATCAGGTAGCCATGGCATCCCACACTCTCCGGAACCCCTGGCCTTCTAGGTCTGGCAGGGCCGGCCGCTGCCCTCCATCCACCCTTCCAGCTGATCCTCCCTCCATCTATCCTTCTTTCTAACTTTACAAATCAACAGACCACACATCTACTTTCACACCCTGGCTGACTGAATCATCTTGTGTCATTTATTAATCCCCTACATGGAAAAGCTTGGCCGGTCACCCTAACTAAGCTACTCCTTTTTTTTTAAAGATAGGGATATGGCACATCAACAAGCCTTTTCTGATGTTCTGGGAGATACTGACCTATCTTATTATCTTAAATAGGAAAAAACTATAAAGCATTATCTTCCATCTCAAACCATTTCTTAAAGCATCAACGAAAACCACTTACACCGTATTCCCTAAAATGTACCAAGCATGCAGCATAATGCCTGCTACACAGCATCCTGTAAACAACCCCACAAAGGATCACACTGGAGGCAGGGCACTCAAGTGCATTCGCTAATCCCTCAGTTTAATGTGTGAGATCCTTCCCACTGGCTTCATTGGCCCTTTACAGGGACCCAAGAGACAAGCTCTTTCTAGGAGAAGCAGCAGGCCAGAGGAAAGGGCAGACAGGCTCTAGGCACTACCGGCTTGGCAGACTCTTTGACCCTTGTGGCAAGGACCCTAGTGCTAGGAAGGGCTTCCTAGATATCAGCCACAGCCTGGGAACACCCCACTGTGTGTGTCCTGTGAACACAGCAGGCCTCAGAACTCCTATGAGGGATTCTTCTGTCTTCCCAACGTTTTTGAAACGTAACTTGAGATGTATCTTTACAAAGTTCTATTGAGCTCTGGGGCTGTAACTTTAACTTTTCTAATAAAAGCATCAAGTTAAGTCATTTTACTCAGAGATACATATAAATATGAAGCTGGGGTATTTAAAACCATGGTACAGGAAACACACTGCAGGATAAACACACTTCCATAACAAAATGATGGGTGGGTGCCTTACACATCCCTATGGACTACTCTGGTAGGCTACATAACGATTGGCAGAATTAACCAGAGTAGGTCTCAGAGCTTAAGCAATGGGAAGGCTGGCCCTTCAAGAGGGTGAAGAGTTAGCAATGCTGGGCCTCTCTCTAGGGGGCAATGTTGTGTGTAAGAAAGAGCACAGGTCATCTCACTTCACATTTATGTGAAGACACAATGAGGAGACAGCCTCTGTGATCCAAGAAACAGTTCAAATCCGGCACCTTGATCTTGAACTTCCCGAGATCCAGAACTGTGAGCAACAAACTTCTGTTGTTTACGGGCCACCTGGTCTGCTGTGTTCCATCACAGGTGTCTCAACAGACTGAGAGCACCAAATCTGCTTCCTACTTCCTGTTACAGAAATACCAACCTCCAACAACCACCAGTTGTCCGCTTAGCATCACTAGTACTGTACTAAGAACTGGACACACTATGATGCCCCTAACCTGCGCAGCTTACCATCTACTGGGGCAGCAAGCATGCAAACAACACAGACCCAAACTGTTCTAAGTGCTGCGGGGGACGAGAGCACCACACAGCAAGAAAAGGGAATTCTGTTCAGAGCAGGAACCAGGAAAGCCTCTTCAAGGGAAGGGGCAGGAACCCAGAATGGAAGAGTCAGAACAGGAAGAGAGTGTGTGTGTACCACTGGACAGTCAGCCTCCTCTCTCTAACTCGGCTACCTGCCACTTCCCAAAGCCCTGCTCTACCAGTCCAGCTCCTATGAGGAAATGCAAGAACCTGCCCTCTCAAGGAGACAGGGTACATCCATTATACCACACAAAGAACCTTCCGAGTCTAATGCACTAGAATCCTGCAGCGTGGTTTTACCCCATCCTTTAAAAGGCTGAAAGGAAAGTTCTTATTTAGGAAGAATGGCAGGCAGAAAGGAGAGAGAAGCAGGCCCGGAAGCCTTGCCGGGTGGGAAAGCACTCTAGCTTTACAATCTTCCAAAACATGTGGCTGAGACCCCTTTCCCCTGGGAAGGGATAAATGTTCTTTGGGGCAGAGTGTAAGTATGAGTGTGTGTTTTAAATAAGCATTCTGGGAGAAATGTAACTAGTCTGTTTCTGATTCATTCATAACTCACCAAATTATTGTTTTGCAATCACCATTTGATGTTCAAGAAACTGCCCAGCCTCCCTAACCCCGTTTCCCCCCTTTGAAGTGGCAGCTGTGTGGACGTCACAGAGCCTACATTGTACTGAAGAACTGAGCCTGGGGCTCTGGCCCTGAGGTTTGACAAGAAGCAGACCCTTGAAGTCACAACATCCCACTCTACCCTCCTGTGTTCTGTTTAGCAAGCTCTCTGGTGCAGAAATGTTTCCCAATTACATATCCACATAGACCACAGAATGAGGGGACAAGAGGGAGAGAGACAGCTTATCCCAGTCCTGCACTAACACACTGGAGAAAGCCTAGGCATGCTGGCAATGGGATGAACACAAGGGGGCGTGCCCCCAGCATGTGCCATCTCCAGTTCCTGAGGTGTGGTGGAAGCAAGGAAGCCAGCTGAACACATGACAATGTGGCTTCCAGAACTATGACTCAGTTAGCTCTGTGTCTAACACAATCTCTATGGGACTGTATGGCTCCCAGCAGACAGTAAGAATCAAGTGGGGCCACTTCTGGTTGTCATGATACCTGGGTGAGGAACTGAAGAAAAAGGCCAACGAAACTCCATAACTGAGAAGTACTGTACCCTTACAGCACCCCAACTGAGAGACATTACACCCCAGCAGAAGCTCAACTGACACATATGATCCTTTAACATTACCTCAGCTGAGAAATATTGCAAGAAGTCTACATCTGCACCTGCTGCCTGTGGAACTAGAGAGGATGGCACTGAGCACGGGGAACTGGACAGAGCCCTGCATCATTCCCCTGGTGTCAGCTTGCTGCTTCTGTGGCCTGGTAGTCCAAATACATGTGCCTCACTTCAGATAGGGGACATACAGCCATGACACCAAGATGGAAATCAAGTTACTTTCTAATGTTCTAGAAAATGCTGCTAGGATTCTATGATGATTCTGTTTCTTGGCATAAGGCACCAGGCATTTCAGAAGCATGGTGTCTCTTCATGAACTGCAGACTGCTTTGCCAGGCAGACACCTGACCCGAGGGCCCTCAGCATCCTCAGGACCTCACTCATCCCCTGTTCCTGGCAGAGGAACAAAGCTTGGAATTTACACACAAAACACTTCCAGATTAAATGAAGGCTCCGAGGACTGTGTCAGAAGGGATGCCCCACTCTGCGGGATTGTAGGAGGTTGGATTAGGTTTATCTTAGAGCAGGAAGGAGTGCTGCCCAACTATGAAATTCCAATAAGCAAAATGAAGATCCTCCAGCCAGCGGTTCTCAACCTTTCTAATGCTGTGACCCTTAATACAGTTCCTCACGTTGTGGTGACCCCCAACATAAAATTATTCTCACTGCTACTTCATAATTGTAATTTTGCTACTGTAAATATCTGATATCTGATCCCTGTGAAAGGTTCATTCAACCCCCAAGGGAGTTGCAATCCACAGGTTGAGAACCGCTGCTCTTAACCAAAATAACTCCTGTACTATGCTCATAAACGTGGGAACTGCCTTTCGATAATCCACATGAAGATTTAAAATGTGAAATACCTAATTCACTGAACTAATGTGCTAAGCTATAAATGACTGTTCTATATAGTTATTTAGAGCTTGTACAGGTTTTAGCTCAGATAGAAGTTTCAAAGTGCACAACCTGAGGGAAAGGAATTGAACCGTGGAAGGAGAAGGGAGATGCCAACGGAGAGCCATAAGTTAGAACTCTGAGTTCCACCCTATTCCAATAAGGAAAATTAAAATACTGGAAGCATGCCTGCCGTGAAGCAATCACACATTCTCCCTCGCTGAAGGGCCCAGAGAGCATTCAGGTGTCTAACCCCTTTCCAGCACTGGAACTGAGATTCTAATGCAACCAAGCCAAGAAAGACAACCTGTTCTCCTCGCCAAAGAGGTGTGTGGTAAGGCCTTAAGAGACAAATCTGGTGTGGTCTGCTGTGGGACACTTGGAAAGGCTTCCTACTCTTAAAGGACTCAAAAAAAGGATGCACTCTCTCCAATTCCTTCCACTCTGCACTCCGCTGTTTCCACTGGTGAAGGCACAGACGTCTGATCTCCAGGGTCACTTACCAAGGACTGAGCCTCCAACCCAAGGTAGCAGAGGCAGCAGAACACTAACAGAAAGACAAGATCCTACTGTAGCAGGAATCTTAAAAGTTCTTATTAATAAAAACAAACCTGAGGCCAGTTATTGGGGTGAATGCTGGAAGATCAGAGAAGCAGAACAAGCCACAGCCACCTCACCTCACCAATTCCTCAGCTGATCCTGTTTCTTCAGACTGGATGCCTCTCAGCTGAACTGCTTCTCGAGAAAGCCTGAATGCTTAACCAACCAAAAGCTTCTAGTTTCCTGGTATCCACGCCTTATATACCTTTGTGCTTTCTGCCGTCACTCCCTGGGATTAAAGGTGTGAGTCAACAAGCCTGGCGGTTCCAATGTGGCCTTGAACTCACAGAGATCCAGAGGGATTTCTGCCTCTGGAATGCTAGGATTAAAGGTGTGTGTGCCACCATTTTCTAGCCTCTGTACCTAGTGGCTGTTCTGTTCTCTGACCCAATAAGTTTATTAGGGTGCACAATATTCTAGGGAACACCATACAACCACACCCTACAGACAAAGTTGACCTGCTAGTTACCTGGTCCTGAGGACCACTCTCATAACTTGCTGATACCGGACACACAGACTTAGTGCTAAGGAGGATAGGGAAAGCCATACGCAACTGACCTGACACGCAAGCAGTGAAAAAAAATACTGCATTCATATAAAAGATGAGAAAATGCCAACTATTTCTCTAAAGGTTGAATCCTTTTAACTTTTCCAAGACTGGCAGCAAAGACAGTGTGTAGTCTTCTGATAAGTGTGGGAGACGATGAAGGAAGAGGCAGACAGTGCAGGGTATGAACTACTCACAGGGTACTTCAGGGAGTGGTGAGACCTCTCATGGACAGGCACTCCTTGTGTTACAATGGCGCTGTGCTGTGGAGCCTGGTCAGCTCACAGAGAGTACCAAACTACTATCAAGGAAACGGCAAAAATGGTCACAGAAATCCCAACCGAGGCTCTATCTCCATCCACTGCCAGAGCCCGTAGCCTATCCTGCCACAGCACTAGAGAGATGGAAATCTAAAGATCCCAGTGTGGAAGAGGAAGAGGCTGGATGTGGCACATACAGTATCAGCGGCACTCAGGAGTCCAAGCCAATAAAACTGAGAGTCCAAGGCCAGCCTGGACTACAGAGTGAGACCCTATCACAAAAAAAAGGAGGTGGCAGAGAAAGAGTGAAGAGAAGAGAGAAGGGAAAGGAGAGAAGGAAGAGAAAAGAAGGAGAAGAAAAAGAAAGAAACAGAAATGGACATACTTGTTTAACGTTCGTTAACCCTAGTTCCCCAACAGGAATGAAGCTTTGTTGGGGGGGAGGGCCTTGTCCCTTCCACAGCCCTGGTCTCCAGAACTTCTCACCCTCCTACTAGGGACACTTCTGGCCAGATTTCTCTTCATCACAGGGCCCCCTTGTGCAGATCAAGGTGGACAGCAGCATCCAGACCTCCCCCTAATTGAGGTGTTAGCACACCTGCCACCCACGCTGACCACCCAAAGCACTTCTGAGCTCTGACAGTTCTCCCCTAATAGGACAAATTCATCTCTGATAACCACTTCTCTAAAATGGCCCCTGGAACTTTGTAGGTATCCCATAAATGTCCACTAGAAGATGTACCCCTCACAGAATAAGGTAAACACTGTGAAAGTGTTAAATGACATCAGTGACCCCCCAAAACAGGTTTCTAGACCCCAGTAACTATCAGACTCCAGGGATGCTCAGGTCCTGTCACCTTTGGGTATGACTGACATACACCTTTAATTCTCTCCAACTGACTTAAAACATGCTGCCATCATGCAAATGGTACATAGTTGTCATACATACTGTAGCTCAGGGAATAATGACAAGAAAAAAATGCCTGTACCTGTTGATGACAGACCCAATTTGTTTCATTCAGTCTGCAATTGGTTGAATGTAAAAATTGCAAACCATGCCTAAAAAGGGCCAATACGCTCGCAGAGAGGTGTTTTCCTAATGTGTTACCAGTCTTCTTTGTGGCTATGACGATGCATATCCTCTTGAATGTGCACTGGATTTTAAAAATCAAACAAAGGGAAGCCCGGGGCCATTCATCCACTCAGCTTCACCCCACCTCTCTGCAGGCACTAGGTGCTGGCCTGCAAAACTGGTGGCGGCGTGAAAAACAAAGACAAAATAAGCAAATTAAGTCATCTCAGTCTTCCTAAGTGCCATGATAACTGAGTGACTCCCATGCATTAAGAAGGAGGTAGGACAATGGCCACTCACGCAGGTGACTGGAGAACGCTCTCGGGTGGTCACACTTGCACTGACAGCCTGACAGCTGACAGGAGACAAGTGGCCAACACCTGTGGTCTGTGGCAGGAGCAGTGTGACAGCATGTGTAGTGGGGAGGCGCAGGGGGAAGCAGGGAGTATGGTTTGCTGGGGGGGGTGCTGGAGAATCCTGCTAGCAGCCTATGGAGACACAGGAATCCCACTGTGACTGCAGCCACCTCCTGTGTGATAAGAAACGGCACACTTACAACATACTGGAACACCTCATTCAGGTAGCCAGTACACATACTATACAGGCTAACATACATCAGGAAAAGCTTAGAAAAGAGGTTAGGGAAAGAGTTCCTGACGCTGGATTAAAAATTATAAAATACTGAAATGCATCCTCACCACAAAATCATTCCATAAAATAAAATGAGAAAATATAAAGGCATGTCTATTACAGCTTGTCACATCTCCATGAGCCTGTGACAATAAATGACAGCCCCAGCAGGCACTAGAGACAATACTTCATGAGAGAGTATCCCAACCTCCTGAACTTCCCCAGGACCACCTGCCCAGCTGGGCCAAGTTTTCACTTCTCCCTGCCACACCCTAGTAGAACCTGGAAGACACAGGGAAGAAAGCAAAAGATTTCAGGTCAAAGATGCTGATGAATTTGCCTTTTCCCACAAACCTGGTTCAAGTCCTTACAGTCTGGAGATGTGGAAAAACTCAAAAACGTCATGCAATGTAGAGATTACAGCCCCATGTATGTGCAGCAACTATACAATACATGGGTCTGTAATTAATTGTTAAATGGTGAGTTATCTTTGAAGCGAAGGAACACATTTAAATAGCCCTAAGGGGAAGCCTCCGGTTCCAAGAAGACAAGGAATTCTCCTGGTCACAAAACAGCATCCTCCTGAGCAGCTGCCTCTCTTCAGAGAAGTGTGGTTGGGTACACCAGTGCTGCAAGCCATAGGCCTTACTGTGGGCCCCGGCTGAAGACACGAAGCTGAAACACAGGGGGCAGAGACACACAGAGGCACTGGCCTTCCCAGGGCAGCTTTGTCTCTGCCTCCACTGCTGACAGTCTTGACAGGACCCTTCCCACTCTCCAAGCCTGGCCAACCCCTTACCCTGGAGGCTATCCCACCAAGACTGGAAGTCCATTTCCAAACAAGGACCGTTGGGTCATAAAAATTCATTAAAGAGGAAATAAAATTGAATCAAACTGAATAAATTTAAATCAGGGGCAGACTCTTAATGAACTGGCAACTTGGCTCAGGAGGGACCTTGATGTTGCCAGTCTACATACCAGGCTTTCTTGGACTGAACCGGTTTGTATGACTTTGTTTAGAGAGGCTAATTTTTTTAAGCCATCATCAACCCTCCAGATTCAGAAATTAATAAAAATCATTTCAGTTTGGTGCTTCTGGTCAAAATTTACTATATCCCATTTGCCCTATTCAGTCATTGACTTAAACATAGGAAAATCTCACTTATCAAAATGTTTTAGGGAGACAGCAGGTTTTAGCCTTGAAAAATTCCAAATCGCTGAATTTTGACAAAAACAAAACCGTGGTTTCAATACCTGTATCAAACATATTATAAGCTAAGACCTAAATGAACACTAATAAGTAAAATTAAATTAGTCACTGAAAATTGCTATCCATAATAGGTTTTTATTACATAATAAATAATTACATTATATCACTAAGTCTTAATTCAATGGGAAACACACACTGTGACAGATTTCCTGGGGTATAATTTAGATTGAAACTGCAGAGCACTCTGGGTTTAATTGGCTGTTCTCAATGGTCCACAAGAGCTTCCAGTGGTATAAGGTACAGGGAGGCAGAAGGGGTGGAGCAGGGGACGTGGTGATCATCCCCAGCAGACAAACACCCTCAAATGTGGCATCCTCCACGGAGACAGTAAGGCAGCAAGGGTTTCGGTGTCTTCAGTGTGTGGTATGCGAGGCCTAAGCAGAGGCAAGCACCCTGGTGCATGCTCCTGGCTCTGACAGCTTGAGCCCTCAGCCTCAGATGAGGGAACCAGCTGTGCCTGGTGGAGAGCTGGCTGTGGAAGCATGGCTAGGTCTGAGATTACTGACCCACAACAGGTGAAAAGAGCCTCTGCACAACAGCTTCTGACCAGTAAAAGAGAGACTGCTCACATGTCCTGGCCTGCTTGAAACCAAAGATACTCTAATGGCCTCCACTTCTTATCACCAGCCCTGTCCTAGCAGCAAGAAGATGGAGCAGAGGTGTGTGTGTGTGTGTGTGTGTGTGTGTGTGTGTGTGTGTGTGTGTGTGTATACTGTGGAGACAGACCACAGCATTTCCAGGACACAGAGTGTACACAGCTTATGGTACACATGGTCCTGACCTGCAAGAACACTGACCCTGCCCCTCTGACTCCATCCTCCTGGTCCCTCATCATACCTTCTGTCAGACTCCAGTTGGCCAGTGCAGACTTCATTCTTTGCTGGAGATATGCCTGTTTTCCAAGAGGACTGCTGCCAGCCTTTCTTCTCAAGGTGGTTTAACACAGAGGTAGTCTGAGGCTACAATTCCACATTATTCATTTGCAAAAATATTGTCTTCCATTATGATTCATAGCAACTATATAATGTTTCAGATGAGTTACAGCTAGGCAGGCCAGCCCGGAAAACTAAGTGCCAGTCACAGCTTTCTATGTTAGAAACAGCAACTTAATAATGAATGAAAAAGTAGTTCAAAAGCTGAGGACTACATAAATTACTTTTATGTGTAAAAACTCAAAATATCTTAGCAATCAAACTCATTCAGACTTTCATCACACCTAAGCTCGGGAATCCTGACTGCATTTTATCATAACATATCACCTGAGGAGAAACAAGGAATCCTGGACCATTTCTTTTGCTAGGAAGGCTGTTGTTAACTGTGAAGAGTGAGCTGTCAGCCAGGTGTGGTAGTGCATGCCATTAATCCCAGCACTTGAGAGGCAGAGGCAGGCAGATCTCTGTGGGTTCCAAGCCAGCCTGGTCTACATAGTAAATTCTAAGACAGTATAGACAGACTCTGTCTCAAAAAAAAAAAAAAAAAAACCAGACAAACAAAGTGAGCTGGCAGATCACAGGTGCTCAAATGAGAGAGACAAGGGGAGTTTCCCAGACCTTCAGAAAGTTCAAGGTCCCTGGTCCAGATGTACTGCAGGAAAGCAGCCTGCCTTGTCCATTTAAAGCCCCAAAGTATCTCAAGACAAATTTCATCAGAACTGCTAAAGTCAAAGTTATTAGAAGAGGCCAAAGGGTCCCCCAAAGTTAGACATTCCAGAAGTAAGCCTTGCTCTACCAAGACTAGTCCCTAAAGACACAGCAAGAACCGTGACACTTGGTGGGCACGGCCTCAGATTAGATCCTGTGAGAGCCTTGACCACACATCCTAAGAAGCCTTTCTCTTCCCAAGGTTGGGTCTTCCAGTGATGCTGATCAAGTGAAAGCACAGACTTTTAAGTTACTGGAGTCCCTTTCCAGGTCCAATGCACAGATTCTGCTAGTGGGAAGACCCCACGGATTTGGACATTGCCTGTCCTGCGCACACAGGGCAGGGTACAGATTCAGAAACAAATTATGGGCTTCCTAAAGTCAGGTAAATTCATGACTGTTTTCTTGAGGATGTTGCCCCTCACCCTCACCTGATCCAGTTTCTCACAGGAATGCCGACTTAACCTCACTCAAGTTGTCCAGTACTAGAAAGCATTTTAATAGAGATTTTCCTTCACTTGTGACAATAATATTTTCCAAAGAAGCCTGTTTCTAAATTAATAGGGACACTGAACCATTGATATGGAGCTAGAAAAGCCCTAGGCACTTTTAAACCACCTACCTCTATCATAGCAGAAACTGGAGCCCAGAGACTTACTAGTATGAGTAGAAGTAACAGCATTAGCCAGGTGGTCCTTACCATCCTGTGCATGTGATAGAAAATAGGATTCCCTAATTGTGAGTGGGTACTTCTAAAAAGAAGCATGTGGTAAGGTCGTAGGATTCACTCCAGCTCTCTGCCCTCCAACTATGTGACAGGGCAGATTTTGTGACCTCTTTGAGGATTTGGGACACTAAGACCCACTCCTCAATATTTGCCACATGAATGAACCAAATGACAGAGCAGAGCACAGCACGTAAGAATGAGTGGTCATTGTACTCTGGCTGTCATTATCAGTGATTTTTAAATACTTTACCACCACTACCAACACACACACACACACACACACACACACACACACACACACACACACACTCCCTCTTCCATTCAGAAGAACACATTTGTTTCATTTTTAAACAGCATTAGAACATATTCTCTATTTTAGTAACTTGAGACTTTTTCCCAGATCCTATCAGAACCAAAAAGATATCCTAGTCAATATTTGCTCTTGGGAAAAAAGTGTCCCCTGTGTCCTCAAAAGACCTTAGCTTGGACAACATTCCTATTTTCTCTGGTGATGGAATTTGCAGATTCTCCAGTGTAAAAATAAGTCTGCAGGGTAAATCCTGAAGACACTGTTGGGGAAGGGGGGGGGGTGGACCCAGAGGCTCCGTGAAGTTTTCCATGGCAGGTCAGGCCCCTGGGGGTGAATGTTCTTACATGGGACAATGTAGCAGAGCCAGATGGAACATCTGCTGGTGGGCAGTTCCACCCAGTAAAGTCCCAATTCCTCTAGTCACTGCAACACTGAGTTCACTTTGGTAAAATATATGTGAACACTCATAGAGTGGAGAAGGGGTGTCAGAGACTACAAACTTATCAGTAAAAAGCACTGGGGGGAATTAAGTCACCGTGCAGTGCTTGGCTACACGTGTGACATTTATATCACTCCCCATCCTCAAGGCTCAGGAATCAATGTGAGAGAGTAGATGGGAAGAGTTAAGAGCCAGAGGTAGGGAGGGTGGGGGCAAAACTGTGTCCTCTGGGCATAACAGGACCATGGCACGCGTGAATAAACAGTAGCTATGGCTGCCTACACAAGAGCCACGTAGGACCAAACCCACCTACGTCCAGCATGGAGTGGGATGATCCCCTATTCAGGAGGTATGAGCTACTCTATGGTTGCTGTGGGAGGGAGAGTCATTTTCAAGGGTGTGGCCCCTGGCAGGTTGATAGTGCTCTAGCGGGTGACCCCACACCCAGAAGCACAAATTGGAGTCAGTGGGCTACTATTTTTTTAAATAAAAAATCCCCACAAAGTTAAAGATAGGGAGGTGGGGGTGTATCTGGGAGGAGTTAGGGGCAAGATGTAGAGGTAAATATGATCCAAATACATTGTATACGATTCTCAAAGTATTAATAAGAATATTTTTAAAACTACATCCAGGAGAAGGACCAATCCAAGATAGAAAGGAATTGAACCTTTGGAGACAGTGAAAGGCACAGGGTCCATGAAAGTAAAGACTGGATATAATTCTGGTTAATCCAGGGCCAAGAAGGCATAGCCAGAGACTCCTGGTGTGACTTTCAGTGGTCATGAAAGACATAGTCCCATCTCAAAAAAGGATGTGGTCTCAGGACCAAAGTAGACATCCAGCACTCTACAGACCGGGGCAAGGTTGTGCCATTACAAACTTAGGACCAGTGCAGTTCTTGATGAAGGCCCAACCCAAGCTATTCCTGTTTCCTTTGCTTAACCACTCTCCATCATCATGCCCACAGGACCCTGCTTCTTCCACAGGCAAGCTCTACTAGCCCTCAGCAGTCACATTAGCCTTGAGTCTCTCCTGACTTTCCCAAGTGTGTAAGTAGCTTCTTGCAGTAGATATGCTACTGATATCCACTAAACATTCTGGGTTCACAGCTAGACTCCATGCCAGTCTTCTGGAGCAGGCAGGGCCATAAACTCTTAGGAAACTATGAGCCAGTTCTCTGTACCCTAAAACTTGGTTGCAAACTTTCCACACCCTTTCTTGTTCCATATCTGTCAGCTACAAGTCATGCAGAGAAAATGTCAAGACCCAAGGGGGCAGCACAGTTGCAAGGAAGGAGCTCAAACCCTGAGTTACCCTTCTAGCATCCCAATAATGCATCTGGGATGAACATATGACAGCAACATATAAACAGTTCTCCTGTGAAGCCATTGAGAGTTGGAGATATTTGTTACTGTAGTGAGGCTCCTCTGATTAATGCATTATTTCCCAAGGCTTTCATGGTAATCTGCTTATCTCCTGCCCATCTACCTTGCCTACACAGTTGTACATCAATTTCAAAACAGAAGTGCCCATTTCCCCATCAGATCACCTACTCCAAGAATAGAATGACACTGTCCTTATTCTCTTTTCTTATGTCTCTGTCTACCATCTGAAACACTAAACGCAAGCTTTCGTTACATGGATAATGAGACAAGAGTGGATGACAAAGCCTAGCTGAGCCAACACAAACAACCATACCTTAAAAATTAATATAACAAAATCAGCCACAACAGGAAGCCCAAGGTTAGAGTTTCCCCTGGAGAAACCTATGCCTCAGCTATACATGTGGAAGGATCTAGTCCACAGAGGAAAGAAGTCACTGTTGTATGGAGACTTCATGCCTTCTTATGTGGGGATTGATATGGGATTCTGCCTGTGTTGTCTAAGCCACAGAGGTCATGTCTAGCTTTCAAAGGCTGCTTCAAGATCGAGGACTGTTTCCCATGTGCAAAATTGTCCTACATTGAGAAAGAACCAATAGGGGAGAGGGAACATTTGGCTACAGTGACTCACCTGAACTAAGAAAAGTTCAAATACAATGGCATGAGACTGTGACATCCCCTGCTAAAGTGACATGCTCATCAAGGGCTTTGCTAATGAGTGGTATCGAAAGAAACAGAAGGGAAAAAGAAAAAGACCTCCTAAGAATACTGGGGACAACTCATTCATTACAGGGACGTCAGTGACCCTTGAAGTCACCAATAAGACAGCAGAGGTCCTAAATGATCTCCTCCTGATCATGTTCAGACTGGGATTCTGAGCCCAGGTGTCAAGTCCAGGTGAAGTATCTTTTAGATTACTCCATAAAGGGAATAGCCTGCCCCATCAGAACCTACTCTTTGTTAGTGAAGTAAGATCTTCTTTTGCATTAAAAATGAGATGATGTGAACGAAACCCTTTAAAATTTACTTGAAAAGAGATCTTTCTCGAGCATAATACATTACCATAAAATGTCTTACTTCTTATTGCCTCATTAGTAATATTGTACTTCTGTGTGAAATGTGGCGCTTAAACATTGCCAATAGATTGAAACAAAAGACTTGAAAATACTGTAAGATAGAGAACCATAAGACACTCCTGCCATGCAGCATTCTCCCAAGTGAGGTTTGTTACTTGGCATGTGTCTAATCAGTAAGAACCTGTGCCTTTGAAGGAAAGAGGCTAATCCAGCCTATGTTCCCAAGCTGCTGTGTTTTCCAAACGTTTTCATTCCCTCCAGCTAGGGTTTAACTAGTCTTGAGTCCAGCCTTGGGCTTTCTGTTGTTGCTCAGTTTGTTATATTAATTTTTAGGGTATGGTAACTTGTGCTGCCTCAGCTGGACTCTGTCATTCACTCATGTTTCATATTCCAGCTGATGAAAACACCTGCTCGGTGTTTTAAATAGAGTCATACAGGGAAAGGATAATACTGCCGACTTTTAAGAGTAGGTAATCTTATGGAAAATGGGCATTTCTGCAACACGAATCTTAAAAGGTCTTATAATGAAAAAACCCAGAGCCAGATATTGGGGTGAAAGCTGAAAGATCAGAGAAGTAGAACAGCCAGCCACTAGCTAACCTCTATGAAGTCCTCAACCTCAAGAGAGTGAGTTCCTGTTTTCTCACACCTTATATACCTTTCTGCGTCCTGCTATATTACTTCCTGAGATGAAAAAGTGTGCGTCACCACTACCCGACTCTGTTTCTCTCATGTAGGCCCTTGTGGCCTTGAATTCACCAAGATCCAGATGGATCTCTGCCTCCCGAGTAATAGGATTAAAGGTGTGTTCCATCACTGTCTGGCCTCTATGTCTAATTTAGTAGCTGGCTCTGTCCTCTGATCCCCAGCTAAGCTTTACTGGGGTACACAATATATCACCACACATTTCCATTTTGAAACTGAAGAACAACTGTGTAGACCAGGAGGATGGACAGGAGGTAAGCCGATGACCATGGGAGCCTTGGGAAATGATGCATTATTAGAGGACCATTGCTGCTGCAGCAGCTCTTGCATACCTCTCATCCAAAGTAAGTTCTTCCCCTGTTCCTGTGGTCACCAGTGGCGCCCAACAGTTGCATCCCTGCTAAAAGGTGACTCTGTCCTCACTGTATCTGAATGACACTCCTTCATGGGGCAAAGGAGAATCCTGCATCTCCATCATGCCTGATCCAAGGCTCAAGGAGAACCATCCACTCTCCATGCATCACCACTCCTCAGGCTTCTCTTCCAAATCTCTGAGCCATTTGATAATTGTATGTATAGAATTTACACTCACATTTCCTTTAATGGACATGAGGCAACTCCTTTGGTACCAGCTGTGTAGGATAATTGCAGTTTTCCGTTGTCCTCAGAGATCACCTCTGAACTCTTCCACTTTCCATTGCTACCACAAAATGCCTACACTCAATGACTTAAAGTGAGAACGTTTTATTTGGGTTCATAGTTTCAGAGCCCATACTTGGTGGGTCTATGGTGAAACAGAACATCATGACAGAAGCTACATGACAGTATCTGGGAGGCAGAGAACAGGAAGAGCCAGGTACCCAATAACCTTAACTTCCTCCCACTCAATCCTGCATCCTTGAGTCAAGCCCTCAAAACATGAGCCTCTGGGTATCATTTCAGATCCAAACCATGACAGCCACTTACACTTGATAGTTACAAATAAAACATCAGACATTATAGGGCCTGTGAATCTGGTATAATCTAGCCTCAAGTTGTTATGGTCCTTCTACCAAAGCCAAGGTTCTATGGATACAACATCCCAGGCCCTTTCTAGGGTCATAGACTTGACTTGGCTCTGAGATCAGGAGAACAGGCAGGGGTCATGGAGCCTCCTCTGTTTTGGGCTTGAGGAATTCAGTGACCTGAGCAAAGGGGAGGCATCACTGCATCTGATCATCCTTTAAAGCAGAGGAATGAAACCCATTCAGCACATCTCTTCCTACTGGGGCTTGACCATTCCCATTCTCTAGAGTATTGGCTCCATCCACTGGCTTATGGGGACTGACCCATGCTGTGAAAAAGATAAGCCTCACATTACCCTAGGAAAACTGTCCTTCTACTTTGTGACCATGATGTAGGAACTCTGAGGAGGGTACAGATACTGTCCAGGTCCAGACACTTAGCCTTGGGACGAGGGACAGTTCTGTGCGTTCCCTCTGCCACCTTGCTACTCTAAATGTAGATCATCAACGTAGCTCAACTCCTCTGGCTCAAGATAAGTGGCTGCCATGGAGAAGGCAGCTTTCTCAAGGAGAAGAACAGGGTAAAAGTGCAGGATTTGAACTCTGTCCCAGTGGGTCTTGTCCAAGCCCCACCATCTAGAAGCCGCAGAGAGCAATCCTGAACGATCATTTAACCTCTTCCTCAACCGCCTGACACAAAGAATAGCATGCCTTTGGAATGGCAAGATCACTGTAAGCACCAACTGGGAAAGGCTCTGGAAACAGCAACCAGAACATCACTGTAGAAAGTGTTCCCAGAGTTTCCTTGTGGGGTCTGCTGGTAACAGTAAAAACACAGAGGAGCGGCAGGGTACAGGGTGGCCGATGGTGGGAGTACGCCCGTAGCTGGCTTTGGGGACAGGACCTAAAGCTGACATGGACAGTACCAAGAGGAGAACAAAGAAGTGTCCCATGTGCTTAACATGACAAGCTTTGGGGTCACAGACTTGATTGAACACAAAGCCCTAGTTCAGTGCCCTGATAGTCATGTGACCTACTCTGAGCCTTAATTTCCTGTTCACTGAAGTGAGGCTAATAAAAGCCATGTCAGAGGACTGTCAGGAGATTAAAGGTCACGTCTGCCAGTGCCTTGGCATGAAGCCTGGCATACAGCAATGAACCAAGGAGTCATATTACTAATTTATATCCAATGTATGGTCATCCTATGGAAATCCGTAAGTACTGAATTCCAGGCAGAAGTATGAACAAGTCAGGATCAAAACATCCACAGGCAATATGTACATTAGATTCTCTGTTTCCCATTTCTTCATCCTCCTGTCTCTGCTCCTCTCTCTGGCCAACTATCTTCCTGTTCTTTCTCTCCTATCTGTCTGTCTATCACCCACCATCTTCTAGATCCTTGTGGGTTTCTTCTCTCTGACTCTGTCTCAACCTCAGCATCTCTTTCTCTTAGATTCTCATATCTAGAATCCCAGAGGGCTTTCTTCCCCACTTCAATTCTTTAAAATAAAAATTTAGAAGTTGTTGGTATAGCCCAGTGGTAGAGTACCTGTCTAACATATGCTATGACTTTGGTTTACCCTCAGCCACTGCAAAAGTAAAAATGAGATCCATGGTTCTTTCAGCCAGAGGGCACAGTGACCACTGCAAGGCACACCCTCCACCAGTGACATCTCTCTGAGTCTGGTTGCCACTCCTGGATCCTCTTGTCCATCAACCACCTCTCACCATGTGCCCTGGCCAGGACACAGGGACAGATTTTCCCTCTAGGCTCTGAGGCAACTGAGGCTGTGACTAGAAGGCTCAGAGGGAAGCAGGCAAGGCGATATGCTCAGCACACTTTAGAAAGGGAAACCTCTGTTGCAACCATCAAGTTCTAACCAGACCTTGGCTGAGCAGCTATCTCATAAGACAGTAGAGCCTTGAGAGCAGCTCGCCAGAAACCACAGTCTCAGACACACTAGGAACAGCTGTTGATGTGAATTTCTTTACTGCCCACTTAGAGCAGGGTCAAGACAAGTGCTTAAAATGGAAGCCATAATATGTTCAGGGAATAACTGATAAGTCTGTCACTTCCATCAGCCACAGACATTTGTGGACATTCGTCCCATAAAGAGCAGAGTTTCCACTGCTGCAGGACATCAGGCTAGTCCTCAAGTAGCAAGCTGGAAGCCAAGTGGACCAAGATCATAGACACAAGAGAAGGGAAGCACTGCTTGGTTAGTTGTTACAGAGAATGGCTTCAGTTCCCAAAATGTATTTCCTTGCGATCTGGAGGCTCAAGTTTAGAGGCCAAGATATGGATAGGATTGGCTCCTTCTAAAGTTTCTTGCCTTGACTTTTTGAGGTGGTGTCTCCCCTCTGTATCCTAGTATGGTCTCTCTTCACACTCTACATAGTCTCGTCTTCTCATAGGGACATTCACTGTGCTGCATTAGAGTCGTTCCTAACAATGTCCTTAATCACCTCTTTAAAAACCCTATCTCCAATACTGTCAAATTCTGAGTATCGGGGTTTGAGACATCAGTGTATGAATTTGGGGAGAGAGAACTCGCCCACAGAGGCATGCGTGCTCATGCACAGATGAGCTTCAGGGGCTCAGCCAGGTTCTGTTACACAGAGTGAAGGGAGAAAACAGGGGAGGTGCCACAGGCCGGAGGGACTAGCCCCATCTCACTGTGGGATCCCTTGTCCTAGCTCTATCCTGTCTGCCAAACACGGGCACGGGGAGTGAGTTGGGCTGTACCAATTAAGTGTGAGTGACAAAGCCAGAGACCTCAAGAGAGAGGAAGCCTGGGAGGTAGTGGAGATGGTGACACCTGAACAGACTGCTTGGCAAGACACAGTGGGGGACCCACAGTTCTGTTGGGTTATAAGTCCAGCTGGCCCAGGAGAAATGAGTCACTGATCCTGAAAGCCTGAGGCTTCTGCTGGAGTCATGCTCCCTAAGGAAGTCTGCTCAAGCCCTCTCTTGAAGACTTTCACCCCAGCTAAGAAGCAGACACTCAGAGAAAGGGGGACATTCAGTTCTTAGTGCCTAATATAGTGCCTAATACTGAGTCCTTTGGGAGATAAAGGACAAAGGGGAATGAGACGCTGTGCTTCTCATAGAGGTGGCTTAAAAGACAAGGTTCTTTGCATGCTTCACCAAGTCACTTTATGCCCCCGTCTTCCTCAGTGGGTGCTCCATGAGAGCAGGATCTGGCTTTGCTTCCACTGGACTTTAGAGGCTGCAACTGTGCCTGGTAGTTGGGAGACAAGCAGGAAGTGCTTGCTGCACAAATAAACCAACACATAGGAAAGTCCTCACGGCATGCATTGACTCTTCCACATTCTAGATGCAGCAGAGGCAAATCACAGTCTCAGGTAAGTGTGGTCTACACTTAGCTCTGGCTACAAACAGCAAGAAATCTATACCCTCGAGTCCTAACCCAAGATGACAAACTTATACAAGCTTACTAGGGGGCAGCCATTCAGTCGTTCTGGGGCAGACCAGAAGTGGCTGGAAATCTCTGGGCCTTTTTCAGTGGGCCAGCAAGATCCCGGGAAGGAGAGGGAGAGTTCCTCTCACCTACCATGAGCATCTTGGGGGACATGCTAAGAATAAAGACATAATTCAAAACATCCAGATCTCCCAGATCACAAGACTTGATGAAGAACCAGCTCCCTCAGCTGCAAACACGGAGCCAGTGTCCTGTTCCTGCCTGCCCCTCACACACACCTGAAAATCCTTTAGAGCAGCTACATCCGCTCTGGCATTGGCAGTGCCAGGAAATCAGGAGCAGCTGGCAATGGGGGACAGAGTGGAGAGGACATTCCTTTCAGATAAGGAATGAGCCAATTAGGAAAATTACAAAAGCTTTCAAAGCAGGCACAGGCTGGCTCTCCCTTTCTGCCTCTTTTTCACTAAGACATAATTCATTAACAGTTTTAACATTCGCCAGAAGCAGTTTGAAACACTTTCCACGTCAACTTTTTACACAACTACAACCAAGAATCCTATGCACCTCTGGGGACAGCTGATGACAGACCTCTATTTCCCCAGCTACTTGCTAGAGTTCCAATTCAAGGATGCCCTGGAGGCTGGGCACATCATTTCATTTCTTAGACCCACAAACACAAAGGTGCCTTTCAGTATTTATGGGGACATAAGGCACTGATGGTCTGATGAAAAATGGAAATTTGGAGAACTCTCTTTATAAACACACACACACACACACACACACACACACACACACACACACACACACACATACGGTGAGGGAGAGGGATCTTTTTTACACAGGTGATCCCCACTTTATAGTAGTTTGGTAGTCTGAGTTAGGATTTATAATGTACTTCCAAAAAGATTTATTTTATTTATGTGTACATGTGGGAGGGGGGTATGTGCATGTGAGTAAAAGTGTCTGTGTAAGCCAGAAGATTTCAGATCCCCTGGAGCTAGAGACAAAGAGGGTTGTGAGGAGCTCAACACGGGTGCTGGAAACTAAGCTCACGTCCTCTGCAAAGGAGCAAAACTCTTAACCCCTGAGCCATCTCTCTAGCTCTGATTCCTCAACTTGATGGCAATGCAAAAACAATCTGTATGGAGTAGAAACCACACTTCAAACTTTTCATTTCAGTCTTTTTCAGGTTAGTGAAACCTGGTCCAATCCACAAGAGGAAACGACCAACAGCATGTGTGCTGGGTGGTGGTTGAGGTCTGACCATCGAGGTGTATTCATGTGTGCTGGGTGGCTGTAAGTTCTGGTCATCAAAGTGTATTCATGTGTGCTGGATGGCTGTGAGATCTGGTCATCAAGGTGTATTCGATGTGTTTCAACAGAGACACTTTGATGTTAATGGATTTGGACCAAAGTGATGTGTGTTGAAGAATGCCTAATTGTTCTCAGCATGTCACCCAGCCTGGCTGAGAAGCAGAATCATTTGCATAGCTTACCGAGTTCTATGCAGCCCCTCCCCATAAGCCACCAACACATGGGACTTTAGCTCAGAAGCTTGTAAGTAGGTCCTGTCAACTGGGCACCAGCCTGAGACCAAGGCTTTAGGAAATTCTAAGACGGGGACTCACAGACCCCAGTTGAGAAGCATCCCCACTTTCCTCCAAAGTCAGGAAGAGAGGGAACCTTCATTTTGTTTCCTTCGGTTAACTCACTCAACCTGACCCTCACGGATATGGAGAGGAATACTTTCCCATTTAACGTTTAACCAGTGAGGAGTGAAAGCTAGTCTGAGGGCTGAGCTTACCAGCATGCAGCAGTCCGAAGGGGAAGACTGAGGAAGGAACCAGGGGATCCCTTCCCAAGGCTAGGCACCAGAAAACCCCACCCTGCTGGGCTTTGGGGCTTCTGGGTAGCTAGTCTCCTAAGCTGGCACAGGGCTCCATATGTCTTAGTCACAAGGCTCTCTGTGCTGTGTCACCAGTACCTCCTAATGTCCTCATGTTCCCTTACGGTAAGGTACAGTACAGGAATCCGCTCCTGGCAGATTCTGCTCCACAGTGCTGTCTGGGCAAACGTGAGACAAGGAACAGTGCTAAGCCGGCTACTCCCCTAGAGATACTTCCGTGGAGAAGCCATTTCCTCAGGATGAACTCAGGTTTTATGACCTTGGTAATATAAGACACCAATGACATCACTAGGCCTCACCAATAAGCCAAAACTGTAAATCTTCAGAAATCTGAGCCAATTTCAAGTTGAGGTGGCATAGGAGGGGGAAAATCCCAATAAGAAGAAAAACTATGAGAAGATACTGGGAAATGACCCAGTGGAAGAAGCAAGGAGTCCAGGATGGGACCTAACAGCATGAGGTTGCTGAAGTCTGCTTCTTCTCAGCACCTCCCCACTAGCTCACATGATCTGAACTGGGATGGGCTTCTCACTGGGGATATTATTATAGACGACTATATGCCTTCAAGGCAGCTACCGCCATATTTTTTCTTTTTTTTTTTTATTTTTTTTATTTTTTTGCTTAAGCAGTCTTCAATGGAAGTTGTGTATGAGATGCCCCTACTCCTGCATCTTCTCAATTGTTTCTTCCTTTTCGTTTCCTACTATCGAGACTAGGCTTCCCTTTCCAGGATCTTTTTACAGTCTTTGTCCAACTTTAGCCTTTAGGGTGGATCCCCACATGGATAGTTGTGCCATTAGCCTTTTCTCGCTGCATTCATTCAATGAGGATGACATGTTCTTCCTGTACACATGGACCACTATGCTAATTTGCTGGCCCCTGAAGTGTCTGTGGACAAGCTCGACTTCATCATCCTTTCAAATGGGCATAGATTGAACCTGAGCTCTTTAGAAAGAGAGGAAGACACGGTCTTCTTTTGAATGTGAGAAGGTGCACTGAAATGCCATTTGTGGTTCTTGCTTTGGTAAGAAGTCACAAAGGGATTGAACTTCATTTTGGCAGCTGCCTCATAATTTTTTTTCAGACAGAAATTTGCAATCAGCTGGCCAATTCCTTCTTGCTATTAAAATTTCCTTTGTGATATCTCAGGCAGCCACCCAACCTCTGTTTGAATGTTTTCAGGGATGGAAAACTTATCTTCTCTCTGTATGATCCATTTCTGAACAGCCACTCACTGAACTAACATGTAGCCTATAGAGGTCAATTCTCCATCAACCACAACTCACTTACTCCCAACTTACTCCCTCCCTAGAGGATCCTCTGAAAATGCATCTTCTTGCCTGGGTCCTCAGCTGTTCAACAAGGGCCCTGGGCAGTGCATCCCTTACAATGCATTTCTCATCTATAGAATGGTAACAACAATCATATCCACCCCTTGGGGTTATGGTAGAGAAAGAAAACATGCTGTAATTAAACAATACCACATGAATCAGTCACTTATCCTATAACAACTTCAAGACATTGGCTATTATTACTCTTACTTTTTTGTCTGGTCTATTAACTATTCATCTGTGGATGCAGCTTAAGGTTGTGCCATATTTTAGCAACACTGATCACAAGAACAATATAAAATGTGCATTCCTTTGGTTTTCCATGTGCTCATCTTCAAACTAATTTTCTCTGTCATAAATTTGGGCAACAGGGCTTTGGAACCTAAATGTGGGCACTCCAGTGCTCTACTGTGTCTCAGCTGGCACACCAGTCTGCTATGCTTATACCAGTGACCTGTGGTGAACCAGGGTCTTAGTAACTCCATGAGTAAGCCTGGAGACCAAAGACTAGAGATTCCCTGCCCCCTCTTTGACATGATGTGGTTTCAGCTCCACATTTTAAAGAGAATGGAACTGATACAAAAATATTTTCTGGCTCCCAAAATCTGGCACTCTGACATACATAAACATCATCATCACATTTTCTTTGCACCCAGAACTGGCCACATCCAGTAGGCCTTCAGTAGATGTCTTTACTAAGCAAGTCAACAATCTCACTTGACAACATCAGGGGACACATCAACTGGTTTTGGGCAGTGCTGTGATGGAATTCACTCTCCAGCTCTACAACCAATGCCCTTCCCTATGCTTTTACATTCTTCCCTATGTGTAGGATATTCTAAAAAGCAACACTCTTGATAGTGGCAGGGGGGCACTTTGAAATCAACCTAAGAAGTCAGACACCCCAACTTACATGTAAATCAAGTCAGTAAGAAGAGGTCTGGTGAGGCCTGGTGTCTTTGAGCAGAGAAGATCCTAAGTTTTCCTCCCGGTGATTCACTCCCTGGCTCCATTCTCCACGAACTCATCCTGTGGGGACAGCTGACTCCCTGATAGGCAGAAAGAAGGGCTCTCTTGGCTTGCTATGACCAGGCTCTACCTGGTTCTTAGTGAATGCTGGTTCTGAAGGGAACAAGAAGTGACACCTCTGTCCTGATGTCTTGCCTACCCAGCCCAAGGGAAGATTTGTCTTGCTCCAGGTCCTCTGCCCTCTGCAGACACCAGAAAGAAGGAAGGACTCAAGGCCATCCCTCCATCCTTCACCTACCATGCATTCAACTTCATGATACATAGATACTAAGGGGGCCACAAGAAACTGAAAGACATGTCCCTCTTCTAGCAGGTACTGGCAAAATGCCTGTTCAAGGGGCAGCAGGTGGACCTACCTGACCAAGGTAACAGCAGAGAACAAAGCTTGGGGCACTGAAGAGTAAGTTAAGAAGTTGTTATCTTTCTTCTGTCAAACAAAGGCAAACTAGAAGGTTCAGTCTAAGCAGGATAGAGCAAGGAACAGGGGGAAGGCGAGCCCCTGGGCAGTCTAGCAGCATTAGATCAGTCCTTTGAAGGTTAAACAAGCCAAAGGCAGGAAGCTAAGAGCTGTCTCGGAGGGAAGGGTAGAGTCTGGTGTGTGGAATAAGCCCTTTCTTAGTGGACCGCTCTTGCCCACTGCAGTCACTGTTCAGAGATTTGGATTGCTCCTGACTCTGCGCATCCCACTTTCTCACTTCAGTCACAGCTGTTCCTTCCTCTGAGAACCCATGTTGCTGAATCTCTTCCAATTTGTGCGTTCAGGTCTAGAGCGATATTACAGAGGCAGTCCGACAATTCGAACTGAAGTCTACAATTCAGGAACTCCTAACCAAGCACTCCATACAGTAATAGGCTGGAGAACCTCAAGGGTGTTTAAACCTCTGTCTGCACGTTGCAGGACATTTTTGTGGTGCATGACTGTAGCTACTAGGGAGCTAAGCTAAAGAGTGTGAGGCCAGCCTAGGCAATAAAAATAGAAGTAAGGTCTTTGTGGAATGCGTATCATGCCCACACCATTGTAAAGTCAAACACCTCCTATGCTGAGGACTGTTTATGTTAGGCTGCTCTGCCTACAGAAAAGATGCCCAAGTCCTCCAGTTTCTCATTTTCCTCTCAGGCCCCTTGGGGCTCACTGCTAGGACTCCTGCTAAGACCTGGTCCTGAGTATCTGACTCAGGACTATCCATGAGCATCTATCTTGCTGAGACCCAGGCCAGAGAGGAATCTATACACTATACCCAGGGATCAGAAAAGAAGAGATTTTCCAGGGGCAGAGATGCTAACAGGTTTTAAACCAGCCCTAGAGAGGACTAGATGCTAGCTCTAAGTGTCCAGCTTCCTAAATCCAGGCCTCTTGACCCTATAAGACCCATGCTTACATTCCAAGTCATTCTTCAGAGCCACATGTGCATCCTGAGGGCTGTGAAGAGCATGACCCTACACTCAGCACTGGCTCTGAGCTGAGTTCACACCATGTGTTGGGATTTATACTTCCCGTATGTCTGTTTACGGAAAACAGTTGACAGAACACGACCAAAGAGAGCCAGTGAACCCTAGTTTCCCCTCTCCCCACAACAGCAACTGGCTCTTCCAGCAGCTTCCTGCCGTCTCTGCTAAGGTGATAGTACCAGTAACCATAAGAACTACAGCCCAAGGGAAATGCCTGCCAGTTCCCCCAGCAGGCAACTTTCTTTTAACCGGAGGCTGAGAATCCAGGTCTAAGGCACAGTGTTCATGAGTGGAGGAATGTGCTCCCCTAGTTATGTCTTTCCTTGTGTCCTTGGGACCTGAAGCTCAGGGAGACACTTTCAGTCACCCCCCAACCTCCTAGCCTCTCTCATGCAACTCAATTTCAAGAAGGACTCAAGGGGAGCACCTAAAAGGATGCCGGGAAGGACCAGAAGTAACGACAAGAAAAGACCAGAAGGGGAACTTGCCAGCTTTCTTGGAGGCAAACTCTACTTGAATTAGATGTTTTACTTTTTAAAATCCCTCTTCTGTTAAGAATGAGTGCATCTCTGGCTGTTTTGGTTGCATGTACAAACCCACAAAGGAGAAACTAACAAGTGAGAACAGATTACTGACAGGGGGTCAAGGCTAGGAGCAGGCCCTCTCCTGGCTGCTAAGCACCCAAATCTTGTGAGCAGACTGTGATGGGCAAGAATTCCAAGCAAAGATAAATTCTCTCCCATGAAAAGGCTCTCTGGATGTTGAGAAGACTGCCTAGACTAAAAGGCATTCATCAAGCTCAATGGGGTACCCCAAACGTTAAGGAGAAGGGACGGGGCTCTGTGCCTTAAAGCATTGCACATTTCAGGTAAGGCACCCTCGCTTGTTTACATCGTGACCTGGGTGGATAAATGATTCATCTCATAACAACACTACTTGACTCTGAGGCCATCAAGAACTCACCCTGGACTCAACTGGTTAGAAGCTGCACAAATGTAAGTACATAAAAGGAGCGGGGACAAATGTGGCGTTTTCACCATGCACCACCCTCCTGAGTGAGAATTCCACCTTAAGATTTTGTGTGTCGTGACCTGCTCCATAGTGCCAAGAAGAATGCAATGCCTTGGATCTTTAAAGGATGGAATCAAGAGGAGGCACTTGCCAGCTTCTAGCTAGCTGCAGAGTCCCTCACAAGCAAGTGAATCACTTCAGCCCCTTGCCAGGTACTCTGTGACAAGGAGGGAAGTTTGACTGATGAAAGCTCAGCTTTCAATTCTATACTCATCCCTGTCCTCACCTGCCCAGAGCCCCTTCCCCAAGCAGCTGGAAGAATCTCTAAACTGTTGAGTCTTGTACCAGTCTCTTGCAGGCATCCACAGCTGGTGTAAGGTCACCAGCACAGCAACCGTCATGTCCAGAAGCAACTATCTCAGTCCTGTCTTCCTCAACCTCCAGACCCTACAGTCTCTCCGCCCCATCTTCCACCGTGATCTCTGAGTCCCCACCCCTTACTGAGAAGCTACTGACAACTGACGGTTTCTGGGAAAGGCAAAGTCGTTTTTTTTTAAATGGGTGTGGAGAGCAGTGATGACTGGATGACCACACTCCAGTGGGTGGCCACATTCTCATTAACAAACAGACAGCAACAAAAAGAGGACTAGAAGTTGGTATTGGGGCCATTTGGGAAAATAGAGGTGCGTCTGGGAGGAGTTAGGGAGAGAGACTGGTGATAAATATGATCAAAATACACTGTATAAATGTATGAAATTCCCAAATTATTTAACTAAAATTTTACATTAAAAAGAAGATTTTCAAAAATTTCAAATCTATAGCTTCACTTAAAATCCTCCAGTAGTTGCCCATTTTGTTAAAGGAAGGCCATCAAAGTCTTTAAAAACCAGCCTACAAGTGTCACATGATTACGGCCATCCCCACCTCTCCGGCCACATCTTCACTAACCTCAATTTTGCTCGCCCCATATCAGTCAGGCTGGCCACTGCAGGTACTCACCCACGCAGGCGTGCTCCCACTCCCAGCCCTTGCCTGCAAGCTCTGCTCTGGCAGTTTGACTTCTGATTCAGGAGGCGGGCTTCTCATGAGCCTTCCAACTCAATTCAGTATTTCAAGCCCAAGTCCCACAGCCTCCTACAATCCTTTCACCACTTTCTTTCCGCATTTTTCTTTCTGCATTTCTTCACAATCTTTGCCACCTCCTAACTCAGTGATAAGCTCACTTGTAAATATTTTCCATCTTCCCCCACCCCCACTAGAACGTAAGTTTCAAGAAAGCAAGGATCTGTGTCATTTTGTTGACAGCTGAGCCATTGGGAATTAGAACAACACCCAGCATACAGTCAGAATTCAATAAATAAAAGCCTTCCTCCTTTGCTAGGAGACCAACTCATTGCTCTTAAACTGATAAACAATGGGGAGGCATCTGCACTGCACTGTCTGTCAAACTGCAACTCTGGATGACGGTTGAGTTCTTCATAGCAACCTCAGCTATTAAATGTGACAGGAGTAAGAGAGTTAAAATGCACTAATAAAATGATGGGCCTGGGTGATGGTCCTCTGCAGATGCAGGTAATGAGGGAAGATTCCGATTCTGAGGTGCTTCCTTATAGATACAGGACATGACAGCCTGGCGAGCACTCTGGTCTAAGAGTGCTAACTAATAGATCATCCCTCCAACCACAGCATCCTAAACCATCCCTCAGAACAAAAGAGCCCCAACTAACTTCAGGCTGCAGAAAATGTAGAAGACAAAGTAACCAATTAAATGATAAAATGAAGAAGTAACCAACCAACTCAAAATGTGGACAATTCTAACCAATTTCTTCAACAATCAAATGATATGGAGGTGGGGATCATTACAGATTCAGAGAGATCTCCATGACACATAACCTGATATCACATGCTCATTCTGTTATCCCAGCCTGATACTACAGCAGGCAGGCATCCCCCTTGGGAACCTGCCAGGCAGGCCTGCCAAAGAAGCAAGTAGGCTAGCAAAGCAGGTAGGTGAACTTCAGATCTTTGATCTCCCTCCTCTGCTCTATATCAAATCCTGAAGTCTCATCCCCAGCTCTGAAGCAGACTACCTGTGTGGCCTCTCCTCATTCTTTGCCCCCATTCCGAGGGGGCTAAGCAGATCTTGATGGAACACTCTGCTTTCCCCGCTCCTGTGGACCCTCTCACCTCCCCATCCCATCACCAATCTTAAGTGTCAGCTACCAATACCTAGAAACACATTTTAACCAGAAATCCCAATAGCCAAACCTGTCAGGATCCTAGAAGAATTCCCTAACAGACAACACACAGCTTCCTCATCTTCCTAAGAACAGAGATAGCAATAGAAAGTAAGGAAGAAAATACCCACCCAACAAAGACAAAACCAGATCAGCATCTAGAATTACAGTTATCCCAAACCCAGATGCCTAGATGCCAGCATAAAATCAGAATGATTAACAGGCAGAACCATTAGTTGAGGATTCTGTCCTTTTCCCAGTGTGTATTTCTGGCTTCTTTATCAAAAAATCAAGTGACCATAGGTCTGTGTATTTATGTCTGGGTCTTCAATTTGATGTCACTCATCAATGTGTCTGGTTTTGTGCCAATATCGAGCTGGTTTTTTTTTATTATTATTATTATTACTATAGCTAGCTCTGTAGTATAATTTGAGGTTGGGGATAGTGATACCATCAGCAGTTCTTTTATTATTCAGGATTGTTTTTAGCAATCCTCGGTTTTTTCTGTTTTCATATGAAGCTAAGAATTGTCCTTTCAAGATCTCTGAAGAATTGTGTTAGAATTTCGATGGGGATTGTATTGAATCTGTAGATTCCTTTTGGTAGGATGGACATTTTTACTTCAACCTGAGAAGGTTAGCAAAAACCAAGAAAATACAAGAAATAAATAATCCCTTCCTGGCAAATCAGGGGAGAGAGAGAGAGAGAGAGAGACAGACAGACAGACACAGACACAGCAAATAATAATAATAATAATAATAATAATAATAATAATAATAATAGGAATCAATACACATTACTCACTGACAACTCTCACCATCAGTGATCTCAATTCCCTAATAAAAGACTGTAGTTAGAGTTTTCCTGCCTGGCCCACAGTCAGGACAAATCTCTCTTACCCGCCAGTCCCACAGTCGCTCAGACCCAACCAAGAAAGCACAAAGAAACTTACATTGTTTAGAAACTGTATGGCCGTGGCAGGTTTTTTGTTATCTACTTCTTCTATCTTAAATTAACCCATTTTCTGTTAGTCTATACTTTGCCACATGGCTTGTGGCTTACCAGTGTCTTTACATGTTGCTTGTCATGGCAGCAGCTGGCAGCATCTCTCTCTCTCTGCCTTCCACTTCCCAGAATTCTCTTCTCTTCTTGTCCTGCCTATACTTCCTGCCTGACTACTGGCCAATCAGCATTTTATTTATACAGAGTGATATCCACAGCAAAAGACAGGATCCATTCTTCTCCTACATCCACAAAACACACCTTAACATCAAGGGTAGATATCACCTCGGGTAAAAGGATAGAAAAAGATATTCCAAGCAAATGGACCTAAGAAGTAAGATATTTTAATATCTGACAAAATAGACTTCAAACCAAAATCAATCAGTAGAGGGGGGGAAGGACACTACACACTCAGCAATGGAAAAATCCACAAACAAGACATTGCAACTCCTAACTCTCAAACCCAAATACAAGGGCACCCCAGTTCATAAAAGAATCACCATTACAGGTTAAATCACATATTGATCCTCACACATTCAATAGTGGGAGATTTCAATGTCCCACTCTCACCAATGGACAGGTCATTCAGACAGAAAGTAAACAGAGAAATGCTGGAGCTAACTGACACCATAAGCCAAATGGATCCAACAGATATTTACAGAACATTTCTCCCATACACAAAAGGATACCCCTCTTCTCAGAAGCTCAAAATTGACCACTACTAGGACACAAAGCAAGTCTCAACAGATAGAAGAAAATTGAAATAAATCCCCACATCCTATCTGAACACCACTGATTAAAGCAGGATCTCAACAACAAAAGAAAGAACAGAAAACTTAGAAACTCATGGAAACTGAACAACTGAACGAAAAAATGGGTAAAGACAGAAATGAAGAATGAAATTAAAGATGTTCTAGAATTCAATGAAAATCAATACATAGCATACCCAAACTTATAGGACACAGTCAAGGTGATTCTAACATCAACTTATATAGAGAAAAACGCTAAACAATTCCACTAAAATCAAGAACAAGACAAGGTTGTCTGCTCTCCCCATGTCTATTCAATGTAGTTCTTGAAGTATTAGCTAGAGCAATAAGACAACAGAGGGATAGCAAGAGAATACACATTGGAAAGGAAGAAGTCAAAGTAACTTTATTTGAAGATAATATGCTAGTATACATAAGTGTCCCTAAAAACTCCACTGGGAAACTCCTACAACTGGTAAACACTTTCAGCAAAGTAGAAGGATACAAAATTAACCCCCAAAAAACAAACAAACAAACAAACAAAAAAAAACCCACCAGTAGTCATGCTATATACAAATGACAAAGAAGTGAGAAATAAATCTGGGAAACAATACCTTTCACAATCATAATATAAAATATCTTGACATAACTCTAACCAAACAAGTGAAAAACTTGTATGATAAAAACTTGAAGATACTGAAGAAAAAAAACTAAGACGATATCAAAGATGGAAAGCTCTCCCATGTTCATGAATCAGTATCCACTAGAGCCCAGCATCCTTACTACAGTAGGTCTGAAAAATGCAGCATAGCTAAAACACAAAACAAGAACCTTAAACTAGCTTTATGAAGATGATAGAGGTCCTTAAAGAAATTAGTAAATCCATTAAAGAAATCTACAAAAGCACAAACAATGGAAGGATATGAATAAAATACTTCAAGACCTGAAAGTGGAAATAAAATCAATAAAGAGAATCAAACCTGAAAGAAATCTGGAAATGAAAAATTTAGGAAATAGAACATGAACCACAGGGGCAAGCCTCACCAACAGAATACAAGAGATGGAAGAGAGAATCTCAGACATTGAAGACATGATAGAAAAAAAATGGATACATTGGTCAAAGAAAATGTTAAGTCAAAAAAACTCCAAATACAAAACACACAGGAAGAATCTAAATAGACCCATCAGTATTATTTACACAAACATCAACTCCAAATGGCTCAAACACCTCAGCATAAAACCAGATACTCTCCTATCAGATACCTGATAGAAGAGAAAGTGGGGAATAGTCTTAAACTCATTAGCACAGAAGACTTTCTGAACAGAACACCATTAGCACAAACACTAATATCAACAAGTAACAAATGGAGCCTCATAAAACTGAAAAACTTCTGTACAGCAGAGGACATTCTGTACAGCAGAGGACACCATCATTCAGACAAAACACAGCTTGCAGAACGAGGCAAGTTTTTTTGTTTGTTTGTTTTGGTTTTTTTGGGTTTTTTTTTCTTACCAACTATATATCTAATATTCCACATAAATAAAGAACTCAAAAAACTGGATATCAAGAAAACAACCCAATTTTTAAAAATGATGTACAGGGGGCTGGAGAGATGGTTCAGAGGTTAAGAGCACTGGTTGCTCTTCCAGAGGTCCTGAGTTCAATTCCCAGCACCCACATGGTGGCTCATAACCATCTGTAATGAGATCTGGTGCCCTCTTCAGGCCTGTAGGCATACATGCATACAGAACACTGTATACATAATAAATAAATAAATAAATCTTTAAAAAATGATGTACAGATCTAAACAGAATTCTCAAAAGATGAAACTCAAGTGGTTGAGAAACACTTAAATGCTCACCATCCTTAATCAACAGGGAAATGCAAATCAAAACCACTCTGAGATTTCATCTTACACTAGTTAGAACAGCTAAGATCAATAAAAGATATGATATTTCATGCTGATGAGGATATGGAGTGAGGCAAACACTCATCCATTGCTGGTGGAGTGTAAATGTATGCAGCCACTATGGAAGTCGGTGTGACGGTTCCTCAGGAAGATGAGTACTGACCTGCCTTAACATCCAGCTACACCACTCTTGGGCACATACTCAGGCATGTTCATTGCTGCTCTATGCATAATATCCAGAAACTAGAAACAACCTAGATATCTCTCAACAGATGAATGGATAAAGAAAATATGCTACATTTCACAATGGAATATTACTCAGTCATTAAAAAATGAAATCTGCAGGTAAATGGATGGAACTAGAAAAAAATCATCTTGAATGAGGCAACACCACAACCTAGAAAGGCAAATATGTATGTAATCACTTATATGTGGATATTAGCTGCTAAGTTGATGGTCAGCAAACTACAATGTATAGAGTCACAGAGGTAGAGAGGCAGAGAGGACTAAGGGACTAAGGGAAATAGAATAGACAGCTGATGGACTGATGGGGGTGGTGGGGGGGTAGAATGGGAAGATCAAATAGAGGTTGGGAGGGAAGAGTGGAACAAGGGAAGGAATATAGAGAGAGACAGCTAAAATTAAGGGCCATTAGAGGGGTAGAATGGAAACCTTATATGGTAGAAGTTTCCTAGAAAAAAATACACACACACACACACACACACACACACACACACACACACACACACATATATATATATATATATATATATATGAAGGTGATATAAGTGAAAATGCCAAATAATAGCAGAGACATCTCTTGTCACCAAATAAAGATCCCAATATTAGGAATGGATTATTGAATTGTTGGCCAAAGTGGTCCCATCCAAATTCTCAAATAACCGAGGCTGTTGCCAAGACTATATGTTGCTCTCTACAAACTGATGGCAATTCTGAATTGGCAATTCTCCCTACTGCTGAAAGCAATGCTTACACAACTCATTGAACATGGAGCAGTTGAACTACTGCCTACCTAGAGTCTTCACCCCTATAGGATGGTGTCTTTGGTACAGGAAGGTACTTTGCATGCTACCAAAGGAGAAACATAAACACTAATCCAAGCCAGCTACAAACCCTTTGATATACAGTGGTGTCCTGCCTACAAAACATACTAAAAAGCAATAGTGGTGCAAATGTTATGACACTAACCGACCAACATCTGATTTAACATAAGGCCCATTCCATGAGATGGAACACCTACCCGATGCTGCTTGGGTTATCAAGAACCTGAGATTAAATAGCCCAAGACATAGGGTAAAACTAAATACTACTATTCTACTAAAAGAACATAGCAATAAAATGACTCCTAATGACATTCTACTATACACATAGATCAGTGCCTTGCTCAGCCATCATCAGAGAAGCTTCCTCCCGCAGCAGATGGGAAAAAATACAGAGACCCACAGTCAGAGACTATGTGAAGAGTGAGAGACCTTGGAACACACATCCCTAAATGGAATGTCTCCATCACATCCCTCCCCTCAGAGCTCAGGGAACCCTGCAGAATAAGAGGCAGAAACAGTGTTAGAGCCAGAAGGAATGGAGGACACCAAGGAAACATGACCTTCTAAAGCAACAGGATCTATGCACACATGGGCTCACAGAGACTGAGGCAGCATGCACAGGGCCTGCACAGGTCTGCATCAGATGGGGTTCTAGAAGTGAAAGAGGTGGACACGTGCCCTTATCCCTAGCCCAGAAGCTATCTCCAACTCATAACCACTTGCAAATGAGAATTTAGTTTTCTCCAAGGGGGTCCGACTGGGAAAACAAACTACTCTTAATGGTAGGCTGCATGCCCAACAGCAGATGGACAACGGAAAATATACTCATCAGAATCTTTAGAGGGTTCTTTTCTCACAATGTTGTATAAGGGCTTTAAAAAAAATTTTTTTTTAAATTTAACCTTATAGGTCCTTTGGGTATATTATGGTATACTGAAAACCACTGAAGCTGGAGCTGGAGCTTGAGACAAGGAGACCCTACCTGTGAATCTCCACACTTTCATTATATTCAGAACCTTCCATTACAGAAACAGTTTTAAATGACTTCCTATTTTATAGAGAAACTTAATGAAGCAAAGGTAATCTTCAAAGTTCAAAGAAGAGCTTTCAGTCTCCATTGTTTCTGGGTGAGGTCTAATCCTAGAAGCAAAGGAGCCAGCCACCTTATGAGCATCCCCTCCTTAGTTAGAGAAAGTCCATCTGGTCTATGCCCACACCGCCCTGAGCACTCACCATCTAATCTGATCTTGGAGGCAAAGTAGGGTCAAGTCTGGTTAATAATTAGGTGAGAAAGAAAGCCCCTCTGCTTTTCATCCTAAAGAAAGGCCACCTGCTCTGGGAGTTTCTTAACTGCTTGAGGGTACTAAGAAGTCCAGCCCTTTGTCATTTTGGGTCCTTGTTCCCTTTCCCCATGTAAGGACACACATTGCTCTCATTTGCTTCCTTGCCCTTGGGCAATTCCTCTGCCACTAGGGGAGGTATTCCACATCTAAATAAATTGCGCAGTAAATCTGTGAACTTGCACGGAAGGTATTAAACCTATCCTTTGATGTCTGGTGTTGAGTTTAGGGAAGTGTCAGGGTAACTTTCATTGAATTCCAGGCCCTTAAAAGGCAGGTATTACTGTCCCTGCTTCCCAGAGGAGGGAGCAGTGTACAAGTCAGCAAGTCATTGAGAGGCTCGTGCTGACAGCCAATGTGTACACGGTGCTCATGGCAAACAGTGGTCTAACACAAAGCCACAGCCATTCAGCTCAGCTTCACTCCAACTGCAAGAGACAGACAACTGTTTCCCCTTTACTGGGAAACTGAGGCACAAACCAAATCAGGTGAGGATGGCAGGCCCTGTGACAAGGAGGATGTGTTCAGAAAGGAAAGAAGGTGGCCCCACTCTTGGCAGAAGACGCCTGGTATATAATGTTTATTTCACAGTGTCTGCTTGCAAATGGTGCTCTAGGCATGCCAAGGATCAGAACCATGGTGACAAAAGGTTCTAGCATACCTGAGCTAGTGGGTGTATACCTGTTGTTCCCATATTGCTGTGAACAGTATCTCAAGAGAGGAAGGTGATAAATTGTCTGATGACCTTGATCACAAGCTCTGATGGGGGCTGATCAGCACTTAACAAAACTAACACCAGATGAATAAAAAAGTCTTTTGGTGGCAAGATGAGATGGGGGGGCGGGTGCACAGAGGAAGGCAAGGTACAGAGATGAAGCAAGGCTTCCCTGACCGGGAATCAAACTCAGGCCGCGGCGGTGAGGCAGGCGGATCTCTGTGAGTTCGAGGCCAGCCTGGTCTACAAAGTGAGTTCCTGGAAAGATGCAAAGCTACACAGAGAAACTCTGTCTCGAGAAAAAAAAAAAAAAAAAAGTCTTTCTGGTTACGCAGCTTTCTAGGAAGGAAGGGCTGACCAGGACCCTGTCTCCATTTTTCTTAGGACTGTGTGGAAGTCTGTGCCTGGCAGGTCTTTCCTACAGCCCTGTGAAGCCCTAACACAAACTCTCACCTCCTGAGCAAGCCGGAAAGCCGGCACACCAGTCTGTTCAGTAGGAAAGCTTATTAGGGGCAAGGTGATGCATGGAGATGTTTGTACTTTCTGTTATTGCTCCTAAGTAACTGTCCTGTGCAAAATGACCCCTCCTTCACCAGGGCAAGCTCCACTTGGGCAACAGTCACCAAACCTTTCACCCAGACACATGCCATGCCCCCTAACTTGGATAACTGTCACCTACCCTTGGCTTAGGCACCCATCACCCCATCTTTCACCCCACTCTGTGGATGGGCAGATTTTCCCTACCTTTCTTTCACCTGTGAGTCCTGTCACCCCACATCTCACTTGGGCAATGTCTCTCTGCTCTTAACAGCCCTCACAATACATCCCTGTCTCTCTTGGGTTAACGCCAGCCTCCTAACCAGAACCACCCCTACCACTCAGTCACTGCTCCATGATGACTCTCCTCCCTGTTCACTGGCCCTCGCCGCCCCAGCCCAGGCTGTGAGGCTCTAGACAGGCTCCCTTTCCTCTCCTCTTTCTTTCCATGGTGTCCTCCCTCCAGACAAGGTTCACTAGTGCACGTCTCTGCTGATTCTCTCCACTCTCGTCAGGCTGTGCAAGACAATTATCTTTCATTCATTTGTGTCACATCCCCCACTCTCTGTAGCACTGGTAAGCATGTTTCCCTAATCTTGTCACTATTCTAACTTATTGCTATAAAAGAACAGCTATCTATATGACTTAGTTTCTTTTAATGAAATAAAATAAAACAAAAGGAAGGAATTGAGTCTCTTTGAGTCTTAAGTCATTTCCCTGTCTTCTCTGAAGGTATTCCTTTACCTGTGAGGTTAAACTGGTGAAATATTTGGACATTCAGTCTTAATACTTGCATTCTGAGCTATTACAAAAAAAGAGACATAAAAATGTGAGTTTTACTGTCATCAATACTAATATTAATTTTTACAGCTATGATAATTCAGCCTTGATTCATTACAACCATATGGTACTTATTGGACAAGCACATTACTACTTAATTAGAGGACCAAGAGCTCCTGGTGACAAGAATCTGGAAATGCTCCTCAGAGTGAACGTTACGTGAGACAGGACCTCTGGCTCCCAGCTAGAAGGGCTGAAGTCACTGCACCATTAAGCTTGGGTGGAGACGAGCATCCCTTTGGCTATTCCATCAGCTCCAGTGTGGAGGGAGGCAGACACTGCCCTTACTCCTCGGTGCTGAAGTTCACAAACCTGCTTCAGCTCTTCTGCACTATTACATACAGTGATTCCTATGGTATCAGTTAGGGGGTGCTAAACACTAACAAATGAACCCACCACCATTGATGTGGTTCATCCCAGCAAGAGCTTGCAATCAGAAGCATCATGGCCACCTGCAGGTTGGTCTCAACTGCCTGGGGGCCATGTCTTTGTGACTCCCCTACACTATAACCCTCTCCCAGGCCCATGAAGTCCACACAGAATTCCATCAGGGAGGCCCCTCTCCTATGTGGTCTAAGGTACTCGCATACCTAGATATATCCCACCCACAACACTATCTTCTACAGAGCACTTGGGGGTATCTGAAGTTGTCTGACTTCATTAGGATGTTTGCTTCACGTCTCTTTTTCTTCATATTAAATGTCCACCTTCCTCATATTGTTCCCCACTGCATTTCTAGCACTCATCCCAACAAGCATTCAAAAGACATCTGCGGGGGGAAGGGGGAAAAGGAGGAGAGGAGGAGAGACGGCTGAGGAAGTTTAATGATATGGTCACCTACTCGGAAAGTGACAGAAGAGGGCCCCCGTCTGAGATTTTCCACCAGAAGATCCTGCACACTTTTTCCTTAGCCAAGGTCACTCACCCAGGTCAGACACCCTAGAGAGCACATGCCTATGGCTTGCTCAAGCAGTGGCAGTGGTGTGCTGTCAGCCCTACCCACTCCATTAGCCATCTGGCTGGAGGCAATTCATGAGAAGAGAGGTCCCAGGCTTGGTCTCTCTGGGCCAGGGCTCTCAATTCTAAAGTAAGTTCTGTTCCAACAGACCCACCTCTGACTTGCCAGACAGGGACAGACTTGTGACCCATCAGGTCACCCTACCCCCAGGCAGCCTTTGGAGAAGAGGTCAACTACTTTCCCAGACCCAGGCCGACTCGCCCACTTGAGATCCACCAGGGAAAAGCCGTGTGATGCAAACTTGCCCTCAATGCCAAGGACATCTCTCCCTGCCAGATAGGACTATCCAGGACACAGAGAGTACCCAGCCTTTCTCCCTGTCCCCAAGTTGGAGCTGGTGTCACTCTGGCTAGAAAGAGTCCAGCAAACACTCCCTGGAAGCCCCCACAGGCCTGGCAAGCAATGCCAGCTTTCTCTATGCCACACTACCCACCCAGCCACCTCTTCTAGCCCCCAGACCTCGGATGGTATACCAAGTCCCTCGTCTCCCTTTCCACTGGATATGGGAAGAGAGGAAGCCAAAAGCAGGCAGAGTGGAACTCAAGTCTGCCTCCATTATCCACAGCTAGTAGGCTTCTCAGACACACTTGGCACCCCTGGGGAATAGGAGGCAGGAGTCTTCTATCTCAACCCCCTAGCTCTCCAACCAGAACATGATGTCTTTAAATGGTGACTCATGTTTGCAGTGAAAACTGACTAATTATTTTGATCTTCTTGAAGTCACTTGCCTCATTAGTGGATACTCTCCATCCTGGGCCAAGACCCAGCACTGAAGCAAGCTTGGCTTACTTACCGGAACATGAGGCGGGGCAGCCAGACCTGTCCTCTCTTTACATTGTTCCAAGCTCTCTATCTAAACGGAGTGTTTCTCCTTTGGGGCTTGTCCCCATATGAAGACCATACCCTTTTCCCCAGAGCCCTTTTTCTGCAGCCATATTAAGAAGGATGAGACTGAGAAAAAAATTCCAGATCCAAAAATGCAAAGAATTCTGAAATGATTCAGCCTTGCACAGACAAAAGTCATGGCAGAATCACAGACCTAACCAACAATCACAGCTGGGCCGGGGTGGGGGTGGGGGGCTCATCTCCTAAGCATCTACTCAACATGATGCCAAGTACTTGAGACAAAGGGCTAAGGAAGCAAGAAAGCTGGCCCCAAATTCATAAATGCCTGGATGGGAGACTTCTTGCACCCACCCCCCCTCCCTCCTGTATTCCTCTGATCTCTCTCCCTGGTCCTAGGGACTCGCACACATGGAGCAACATGAGCTAGTGGCTGTGTTTCCTCACTCCCCTTCTTCCAACGTAATGGGCAGTGGTCAATAGGTAAAGCCAGGAAACAGTGCCTGGAACCATATAAGCTACTGCACTGGTAGAGACTTCAGGCAAAGGCAGGGAACCAAGAGACCAGCTCGGAAGAGGCCTCAGGGCACAATCCAAGAGAGGGTGGTCCAAACAGAGACCTGATTCCCCCAGAACCAACAGGTTAGCAATCACATGGTATGATCTAATCTGAACACCCTACGCCACAGACACATTCTCCCATTTCTTGGTATTTTCGCAACTCTAAGAGAATGGCCAATAAGGGAAAGTGTACCATGTCTGTAAGCTCAGCATACAGTGCAGACAGCAAATACTTAAGACTTCCCAAAGTGACATCTGTGGAAATAAAAACACAACAAGGTAAGTCACAGGTCACCACCCTGGACCTTCCCTTCAAAGAGGACAACCTTGGTTTACACGTGTGCTAACCACAGCTCAGAGGAATTATGCTGCTGCACCACAGCCCCTGGGAAGTCTTGAGCTGCTAGTTTCCAAGGCAGCATTCTAATTCCTTAATCACCCAAAACCTGAACTCCCACCAAGGTAGGGCAAGCCAGAGTATTAAAAACAGAAGCTGGGCCCAAGCCACCCTTCCCCCAAAACAAAGGCCACACTCTGACTCAGCAAGGCCTAAGCACTCTGCTCTCCAGGAAGTGTACACACCACCAGAGGTTGGGGGGTGGGCGGAGACTTCATGGCTGGGTAAATCTACTTTTCTATTGATCTAGAGACAAGAATTTCCTATTGATGTAGAACCAACCAATTGATATACCTTCCTACTGCCATGAGTACTGCCTGGAGTTCTCAGGGGACCAGAGGGGAATGCATCCCCACCCTCTCCGATAACAACACCCTGGTATAAAGAATCCTTACTGTGCATTCCAAGTTCTGACAGGGCTATATCCTCTAATGGGACTGAAGGGGGGCAGATAATAGCAGTCGTGACACAATCAAACTCCAATAGTGACACCAGCAGTACGAAGCAAAAGCCAGATGAATTCAAAGGCTGTTAACTACCTAGAGTGAATCTGTATGTGTTGTCTTTTGCCTACTTCCTGAATTTGTTCATAGGCCATTACATACCAACAAGCATTTTTTTTTTTTTCTTGCTAATGGCATCAGTTAAAGATTAGGCTGAATGATCTGTATATAGGGCTCTGCAAAAGACAGCCTTGCAAGAACTCTAAGCTCCAGGAAGGCCAAGTGATTCAAGCCATAACAGACATTAATCATCAGCTTACAGAGGAGAAACATGTACTCTGCTTTATATATGAATTTCCAACCATCTTTCATCTCTTCTAACTCATCCTTCAGACAGCTACCAAGCAAAGACTCCAAGACACAGTTCTGATGCTTTTACTGTTAAGATTAGCACTTTCCATCACAGCACCCAGGATGAAGTAACACACAGGGCTCCGGATGACCCGACCTCTACCCTCCTCTAAGCTGTGTGTCCTCCCAGTGCCCTGAAATACACACATGTGCCCCTTCAACCACAAAATCACTTGCAGTTTCTGAACTATTCCTATGGGAGCTTTGTTTGTTTCCAACGCCACAAAGTAGCTTATTTGGCCTGTCCACTGAACGTAATAATAACTAGCTAAATCACACATACACACACACACACACACACACACTACAAACATCAGTTCATTTGCAATAAAGAGCAGAACCTGGGAGAAGAGAACACTGAATAAGTTTTCCACATTTCAAGGCTTTTTTTCCCTCAAGAATAGGTAGCAGCCATCACTGTAGGAAAAGGCTGAAACTATACAGAAACCTGCAAAATCAACAAATAAAATCTGGGGCAACTGAAAAATAAGAGGTATGACAAAGAGCAGAAAGAAAGGGTGCTCGGATTCTGCACACACTCAGCATCCACATTTCTGGCTAACTCCTGAGCTACATACAAAGGCATGAGGCACGCTCCAAGCAACACAGCTGAAGTTTAGCAGAATCAGGGCAGGGAAGATGGCTCAGCTGGTAAAGGCCTTTGTCACTAAGCCTGACAACCTGAGTTTGGTCCTCAGAACCTATAAGGTAGAAGGAGAGAACCTTGACTCTCACACGTCGTCCTCTCCTTATGTACCGGCATTTGTGTGAACACGCACACACACGCACACACGCACATGCACACACACACACACACACACACTGAATAACCAAACAGAATAGAATTTTTTTTAAGTTTGCAGCTTCTGCTGACTGTGAGGTACATGGATTCGGGGTTTCAGTTCAGTGAAATTAGATGTCTGTGAAAGTAAAAACAAACCACACTTCAGAGGAATGAAACATAATTCATAAACTCTACTATGTATCAACGACAATGTTCATAATATAATCCAAACTCACTGGAGGTGTAAAAATACAGAATACACGTAGAGTCGGGATAATAGACAGCAAGCCTGAGATGACCCGGGTGTGGAATTAGCAGACAGGATTTGTCATCCACACCTTTGCACATGAAGCAGCAGCTACTGGGATCCCCTCATCCTCTCACCTGCTCCTCCTCACTCAACCCATCTCCGCGTTGGCTCCCCAGGAAACCTCCCCATTTCCCTTCACTGTTCCTGATCACTCAGGAACTTCCTGTTCAATGCCTTGTTAGCTTCCTGCACCTCTTCTTAAGGGCAGGGGGTAGATGAGTTTTATTCCTAACGTCAATACACAACACAGGGCTAATGGGAAATGTGGACTGAAGCAAAGAAGCAGTCTGTCATGCTATCCAGAGCTTGAGTATCACTGCCTCAGTTAGTGCCCTTGTGCTGTCCTCACAGTTGAAAATGCACAGGTCCGCACTGTGACAACGAGGATGCAGAGACCTGCTCACAACCTACCTAGTCTCAAAATCAGAAATCTACTGACCTCATCTCTACACTACTGATCTCTTCCATACATCCCTGTTCCGGGGATGAATAGGACTCTATCATCAGCTCCTAATGCCTACTGACCTTCCCCATAGACTAGTAAATGTTAGATAACTTTCACTGGTTACTGTCTTAGGCACAATGCTCTTAGTATTTAAAAATACTGAGTCATTTCCTTTTCCTAACAACCCCGAGAAAGGTGTTATTATTACCGTCACTTTACATATGAAAAGCTAAGACTAGGACTGGGATGTAGCTCAGTGGTATAGTACTTGCTGAGCATGAACAAGGCCCTGAGTTTAATCTCCAGTACTGCCCCCATCACACATGCAGGCTGTTGGGAGGGTTATTCTAAAGATCGGTAACTGGTATACTCCTATGCCTATCGTACCAGGAGGAGGAGGAGGAAGAGGAGAAGAAAGGGAAGAGGAGGGGAAGAGATAAAGAGCTAAGAGCAGCCCTTCTCCCCTTTCCTTTTGAATCTGCCCTAAGTGTACCACTTTTAACCTAAACCATGTGTCCAACACCAGAAGCCACATGAAGAATTGGTCAGCCACCTACAGATGAGCTGAGCACATGCTGCCTGCTCATCCTGTTTCTCTCACCTGCAGAGAGTACAAGTGAGCACCCCAAAGACTGACAACCCCACCCCGCTCTTAAATGGGATAAGGAAGGGACAGGCTACAGAAAGGCTGGTAAATGTGCCACAGAGGCTCATCACTAAACAGTGCAAAATGTGTGCTGGCCTTGCAGTCAGAGTGCCTGTGACACATTTCCCAGAGGTGGGGTCCCTAAGGAATCCCTGGAGGGGCTGGAGAGATGGCTCAGTGGTTAAGCGCATAGGCTGCTCTTCAGAGCACAGGAGTTAGAGTCCTGGATCCTACATGGCAGCTGTCAATGGTCTGTGATTTCAGTCCAAGAGAATCTGACACCCTCTTCTGGCCTCCTTGGGCACCAGGAACACATGTGATGCACAGACATATAAGCAGGCAAAACATCTACACATATCAAATAATAAAGTAATAACAATAATTTTTTTTTAAATCACTGAAGCACTGATGGGATTGGTGGGCAAGACACTTCCTTTAAGCTTCATCCTATCCTGCTTGCTTGCTTGCTTGCTTGCTTCGTTGGTTGGTTAATCTGATACATGGTCTAATGAGGCATAGGCCAGTCTCTAACTCTCTCTCCCTCTACCCGCCCCCACCTTCAGCCTTCCAGCTTTCACCCCCTGAGTAGAGGTATACACCATCATTCCAGGTTTGTGCAGTACTGAGCTAGAACCTGGAGCCTTGTGCATACTAGGCAAGTACTCTACAAACTGAGAGGCATCCCCAGGCCCCCGGCCATGCTTTATCAGAAGTTATTCCTTCACTGGTTATGTATCCTCTGCTTGGAGGCCAATTCCATTCAGTTTTCGTGCTCTCTGAACTCTTATCTGGTCCTCGTTTTCTGTTCTTTCTGAATCTAAGAGTCAACGATAAACTTAAATATCACCTGCCAAGATAAAAGACAGGACACCTAAAGTCCTCCTAAGTGTAATTCATCCATCACCAACAAAAAGCACCACTTTCCCCAGACCTCTGTAATGAGGACACTATGCACTGGAACTCTTTTAAGCACCTGAACTCTAGGTGCAAACACACACACACACACACACACACACACACACACACACACACACACACACACACAGAGTCTGTCCAGAAGTTATCCAAAAGGTAACACTCACCGAACATATACTTTTTTTTTCATTCAAATGGAGAAAGGATCATTGAAAGGGCCAGCTCCTTACTAAGGCCAGGTGATGCTCATCCTGTTGTCAAGGTATCAAGTTTAGTGACGTCCCCAACATCTCAGACAAGGTAGCTGCTCAAATTCTAAGTCTCCTTCCTCTTAATTGCTTCTATCACTGAGCTGCCAGTGTTAACATTTGATAGGCTCTGGATGCTTCCAAGCAGAGCTTCCAAAGAAGACAAAGCAAGGATAATTCTGTCTGAGCGCAAACTGGAGGACTCTCCTCGGCAGCCACCTGAAGAATGCTGGGCTTCATTAAGCAGTGTCTTGTCAGACTCTTGCCCATTTTTCACCATTTGATTAGAAGCTAAGGCTTTCCTGGGGTTTATTTGTGCTGGCAGGAAGACTGTTTGAATCACTCACTAGTAATCCAGGCTCCAGAGAGTCAATCCATGCTTCTCTCTCCCAATTCCATAAATCATAGCACTCTATTAAAACGCTATCATGTGCATAATTAGCAATGCTCATGTTCTTATTAGAACTAAAATGATTTCCTCAAATCATTAATTGCTTGTTGAAATGATAAAGGCATTGCCCTACAATACAGTGAACAAATCAGAAAATGTTGGAGGGAGGATTGGAAGACACAACTCTGTGCTCCCTGGCCCTTCCCTGGTGTGATCATTATGACTACCACCAATACCTGTGAGTCCATGCACTGTGTGTGCACCATCCACGTTACCACACTTACCCCTCATCTTAAGAGGCTGGTGTTAACTCCCTATCTCTAATGAGGAAAGTGAGGATAAAAAGATAACTTGGCCAGGATGGCACAATTACATGGTAGGGCTTAAGGCAGAACCCAAAGTTTGTCTGACTTCTGAGTCTAAATTTAAACATCCCTCAATTCTTGCTGGATCTTTTCTGTGACTTCCCTCTGATAACACAGATAGTTGGATTTTGTTGTTTATTTGTTTTACATTCCATAAAGCCAAGGTCATGGTAGCAGATAACAAAGATAGCTTAAGAGAGTGTCACGTGGGTAGAATACAAAGAGCTAAGGACAGTGAAGATTCCTGATTAATCTATAATTAGCTCTAGCATTTAAATTAGTGGAACTCAGAGATGATCTTCCCAGTTCATCTCTTTCTTGTTCTTGTTCTTGTTCTTGTTCTTGTTCTTCTTCTTCTTCTTCTTCTTCTTCTTCTTCTTCTTCTTCTTCTTCTTCTTCTTGTTGCTGTTGTTCTTCTCCTTCTCCTCCTCCTCCTCCTCCTCCTCCTCCTCCTCCTCCCCCCTTCTCTTCTTCTTAAGACAGGATATCATTCATTACATAGCTTCAATTGGATAGTAACTCACTATGGAGACCAGGCCAGCCTCAAACTCAGATATCCACCTGCTCCTGTCTCCCAAGCTCAGGGATTAAAGGCATTCAGCATCACAGCAGGTCATCTCTTTCATTTTACAAGGGCTATCTAGCCAATCAAAGGTAAGGAGTTAGCCTTAGGTAACAAAGTCAGACCTCTGGATTTCCAGCTATTGCTTACCCATAAAAAAGTGTCCAAAGAAAGTAGCCAGGATTACTATTGTTTTGGCAATCACAAAACAGTTTTGCCAAAGAACTAACTGGAAGATGAAGCAGAAGACTCACTGAACTTCTGTGGAGGAAGCAGGGTCTTTTAAGCAAGTAGGGTGGAGAAGAGCAAGAGGTATGTCCCAGGGATAGAATGAAAACCAAGCAGCATGATGGCAGTCAGTATGGCAGCAGACAATCTGCTTTTCCAATTACTCAGCCAAACACACAGAGAAAGATGCTGTTCTTGATATCCACCACATATGGTAGACGTCACTTCACTTCGGTCCACTCTTGGACTAAGATGGCGCCACTTATGTTTGAGACCAGCCACAAGTAGCCTGTGCTTGCATTGGGGCTGTGACCCTGACCAGCCATCATCATCACTAGGGCATTCTGAGGCCACGCAAAGTACACAGCCACCAGAGCCCTTGCAAACTAATCTAACTCCAAACCATGGGGAGGAGCACCAGCCCCAGCCACAGTAAACACATTCAACAAATTCCCCTTGCACCTGACCAGGTTTGAAAATATTTCTGGGCCCCATCTTCTCTGCGAACCTTCACCACAAACTAAAAGCCATTTTCTTTCCTACCTGGAAAACAGAAAGCGGCTACATCTGATGCGAAGTGTCCCATCAAGGAGTGATGAGAAGAGGAACATGACTATTTCTAGGCTGTCATCATGGTGCCAATGCAGCAGGACAATCAAGGAGCGCTGGATGTGGAGTGCAGCCCACTCAAGCCATCTGCTTCTTGTACATGCCATGACACCTTTGATTCATTCCTCTTAAAAGAGATCCTCCACTGACCTGCCACACAGGCCTGCCATTTGGCTTATGAGGAAATTGACTGTCAGTTTTAAAGATTATATCAATTTGAGCCATCCTGTTCTTAAATTGGGAAGACATATTCATAAGTCTTCCATGTGTAGGGGCTTATGGCTGGCAGCAACTGCTCTACTTCACAGAGATCTTCAAGAAGGTCATGGTGCGGGGGGTGGGGGTGGGGGGGTGCACACCTTTAATCCCAGCACTCAGGAGGCAGAGCTAGGCAGATCTCTGTGAGTTCGAGGCCAGTCTGATCCACAGAGCAAGATCTAGGACAGGCTACACACAGGACAAAGCTACCCAGAGAAACCCTGTCTCGATAAAAACAAAAACAAGAAGGTCATGGCTTTGTATTGGCATCCATGAACTAGGCCATAAGAGCACAAGGACAATGATCTTTCACCTCAGCAAAGGTCCTGCTCACTACACACTCATCAATGCTGAGGACAAAGGTGCATGGCTAATGGCAGCTGCCCTCTGGGAAGCCTCTCCAACAGCAGGCAGCGTGCTAGGAGTCCTCTGTGTGCTATCTTTAACTTTACTGCGAGGAAGGCAGGTCCTCCTCAGCCTTCTGTCACCCACTAATGGAGGAGAGGTAGGGCCACACCTGCTTTACACCCTATCTCCAGGACTCCATACAGAGAGAGCAGCTCTTGCTTTATTTACTCCCATGGAGGTCCACTGTGCAGGTTAGGTGCCTGAGAGCTGGCTCCCTCTCCTTTTACTGTTTAGTTTGGATTTTCTTTTTGCAGATAATAAGAAATGATGGGCCATTTCCCTCTGTAATGGCCTGCTTCCAGCCTCTTTATGGAAAGCAAACTGGGCAGGGCCCATTTCCCGACAGGCAAAAGTCAGCATCTTCATCCAGTTTGAATTGAAAGGTGAACCACCAGTGCCCATGCTTGCTGGGATTCAGTGGAGAGAGCAGAGAGGCCTACCATGGAAAGTGGTGGGCGTATCTTGTAATGAGCATGACCAACTGGCGTGGCAGCACACACCTTTAATCTGAGCATTTAGAAGAGGCAGGTAGATCTATGAGTTTGAAGCCAGCCTGATCAACACAGCAAGTTCAAGGATAGCCAGAGCTACATAATGAGACCCTGTCTCAAAAAACAAAGAACAAAAACACAACCACATCTCTCCTGTTTAGGTATTTGCTGAGTATTGTTCTTTGTGAGTTTGAGGCAGTAAGAACAGAACTTACAAAGAGCCCTGGAAAAGGGGATGTAGAGATTTGCAACCAAAATTAAACACCTCAACCCTAACACTAACAGCAAACCTACAAAACAGACACTTTTTATACTGATTTCACAGATGAGAAAACTGTGGCTTTCTTGTTTAAAAAAAAAAAAAAGAAAAGAAAAGAAAACCTGAACTCAATGATCTCACAATCTGGTTAGCAACAAAATTAGAATGTACCAAACAAACTGAGAAAAGCCAGGTATCAAAGCTCTCAGCAGAGGCTGCAAATGGTCTTGGAGGTTGGGTGTATTAATTGAGCACTTCTTCATTTAATAATCAACAACACAAAACAAAAGTTCCAAGTTCCTGCTCTCAGCTACCCAGGAGGTAAATGGCTCACAACGCCATACACAGTTTGCAGCTCCATTCTCTGCTGTTAGTGCTCAGAAGCCGAACCACTAGACACCAGAGAGAGCCCTTTGTTTTCCAGACAGCATTCTTACACATCCTTCCACAGGGCAAGCAACGTCCCAGAAAAGTGCCAGTGACTTTTACAAAGGAAAAAAGTAGGCTATAATCTCCATCATTTTTCATGGTTTGAGGCTCCAATTCCCTGTGGGTTCATTTGCCTTGCTGGAGCATTTATCTTTGCTGCCAGGCAGCTCCATGGCAGAATCTGGAGGCATAGAAACACTGGTACCTCAAGACAGCCCTGAACAAAATGATGAAGCAGGCCAATGAAACTGATCTCCAATGCCTTTATACAGCTCTGTGTACCCCCTGACCTGTACCCCCGATCTTTAAACCCCTTCTCTGACATCTGTCTGCAGCCCAACAGGGTTGAGTGAGTAGCCTACAGAGTTCCACATCTTATTTACTTCCAAAGGCACTTTTCATAGACCATCATATCAGCAATGCAATTCACAAGATGCTGCCAGCCAACTAAACCATGGAAGATGATGACCTGCCCTGTTCTTGTATTTACCAAAGATAGATGGCCACCAAGAGAGCACCCTATCAATACAGGCAGAGCTATCACACCAAGTCAACAGGAAAACACATTCTTAGCTGGAAGCAAAGGCACCTTACATTGTGTTACTCTTTGCAGCCTTATCTGGAATAAACAGGCAATTTCCACTTAGGTAGCTTGAAATATTAAAAAGAGTTCTCTAGCCACCATTCTGCCCTTTATGAGACACTGGGGTATGGGAACTCCAAGTTGGAAATTATTATAATGATGCATAGTATGTTTCCTCTTGGAGATATTTGTACTTTCTTAAAATTCAAAATATCATTCAAGACTCCAAGTATTAAATCTCAATAATTATATCCCAGAAAGAAAAATTGTACTGGGGAACAGGAAAAACTTTGGCTATCCCTCCCTGAAACACACTCTGCCTAATATCAGAGCCACTGCAAGGACACAGGAGGGTGGGTGGCTGGTCCGCTTAAAGGAAACAATCCTGAATCATGCTAGCATGTTCATTCATCTGGTGGGCATTTGCTATATGTTAAGCACTGTAATCAGCAAATAAACCATGCTCTGTGCTTCCTAGAAGATTAGGGGTAGGGTATGTTTCCCCATACTTAAAAGAAAAGCAAAAATGTATCACCCCTGATAATTTGCCACTGGAGAAGCACACCTGAGACTTGCCAACACATTAGAGCCAAAGTATGCCCAGCAAAAATTGAGGAATAATAATGTGGGACAGATAAGCTCTATCAGAGAACTTGCTACCATTGTTTAGTTAAATTGACAGTGTCCAACTGTCTTCTAAATATCTCTGTCTATACCCACAGGCAAAAGCTACTCTTGGCCTAATCATAAAAGCTTCTCTTTGCAGTGAACTACAGTGAGTTGTAGAGTAACATGGCTGTTAAGATACTGAGGATAAGTGACAGATGAGTGTTCAGTCCTAAATAAAACATTTATACTAAGACATCTCAAGCTCAGGAAACATTTTGGAAGAAGGGTCAGAAGGAGCACAAAAATCAGAAAATGGGGTAAAGGCTGGAAAATGCCATCTTCTGGGCATGACACAGTTATTGCAATCTTGAACTCATAGCAACTAGAGTTACCTGAACAGGGCCTGAACAAGATTGACCCTGTCAATCATCAAACATGGACTCCGGAGCTCATGGGACCCTACCTCTCCCCACCACTATTGGCTACAATAGATTCAGGGAAATAGGGAGTCAAGATCTTCTGTTGTATACCCACTGGGGAGCCCACCAGATTCCTAAGGACAGTTCCAAATCCACAATCATACAGATGGCCTTGGTTAAACTCAAGAGGTCACAAAACAAAACAAAAGACATGAATGTAAGAAAGGAATTTCTAAAGAGGAGAGGTGGTTGACAAAGGTGATATTTCAAACTTATTTTATACATGTATGAAAATGTCTAAGAACAAATTTAATAAAATGGAAAAAATAAAGAATTCTTATACTGGAGTGATATAATTGTTTTTAAAATCAAATTATAGTGACTTCCGCAGTTTGACTGATAAACTAAAAAGTCACTGAAATGTTATACTTAAAGCAAGTAAGTTTCATTGCATATGTATTATACATTCAATACCAATTAAGTGAATTACTACAAAATTTACTATGCTACTCATAAGCACGTGAATCACATGATAAAATAAAGAGATCCACTCTTTAAATACGAATGTTAAAAAAAAAAAGTGTAGGGCAGGAAGTCGGTAGTTTCCTAAACTTAAGATCCCTGCAAATCAGTCTAGAAAAGAAGCAATGGAGAGAAAGGGCCAGCAGGGAGATGGCTCAGCAGGTAAGGCACTGGCTGCACAACCTCGAGCACCTGGGTTCAGATCCTCAGCACCCCCATGTGAGGCTAGCACGGCTGCACACACCTGTGGCCCCATGCTGCAGAGCAGGAACGGCACAGAAGTGGGAGCCCACTGAGGCTTGCTAGCTGCCAGCCGAGCCAAGGAGGGAAACAGAGGTAAGCTCCTGATTCCGGGAGAGAATGAAGTGAGGACATCCAACACCCCCCACGGCCACTGCAGACATACATGTGTACATACACACATACATATCACACACACACACACACACACACACACACAATTAAAAAAGAAAATAACAGGAAATACTGAAAAAAAAGAAAACTGCTACTATGCACATAATATACACTAAAGGAAAAAAAGATTTGTAGAATAAATGAACAACACAGACTTATTTGATTTATGTAAAAAAAAAAAAAAAAACCCAAAGGACAAAGCAATTTATCAGTCGTAACCTGTTCACTTTTTCCAGTTGTTTGGGTTTTTTTATTGTTGTTGTTTTGTCCCCCATGAGAGATAAAAGTCAAATAGGTCTGAAAGGTTCACTGCAAAAAGAAGGAAGAGGAGGAAAGAAAGAAAGAAGAAAAAGCAAAAAAAATCCAGAGCTGTCCTCCATAGCTGTTACTCTCCTAGGTAACTAAGAACCACCATGTAAACACATCTCTGCATGTGTCTCTGACAGCATCTCCAAGACAGTTTAACTGAGGTGGGGAAATCCACCCTGAATGTAGCCGGGGCCTTCCAAGGGCTGAGGTACTGGACAGTAAAGGAGGAGAAGGTAAGCCAAAGGCCAGCATTCCTTCCTCCACAGCTGCCATGTAAATGGAAGCTCACACTCCTGGGACCATGCCTCCCTGGCGAGGCATGCTCTACCACACGGACTGTCCCTTCAAACTGAGCCCAGACCAGCCCCTCCCTCTTCCCTTCAGCCCTCATCCAGCACTTGTCACAGCAACAAGAAGAACATTATACACCCTTCTTACTCTCACCTCTCCCTAGCGAACGTCTTTCAACCCCCTAGCTATATCTTTGGGTATTTAATTCCATATTTACAATAACATGGCTCTTGGTGCTTTTTTCCACTTATTCCTATTATTTAAGGTGAGAACTGAAAAAATTTTCCCCATTACTTGCCCATCCTCCCCCAGGTTATAGCATGTGTACATCCTGCCAATGTATTTTTCTGTTTTCATTGCCATGGCTGGGGAGAATCACAGATTCTGTCTGTCTCTCCCCTATGCTGGAGCCTAACTTCCTGAACTCAGTGTTGCCCTTGCCTTGACCACTCCTCACAGTTACTCCCTCAAGTAACTCCCTATTTGTTACAGACTTGTAACAATCTGAAAATGCTTTAGTTCTACTTTCTTGATGGAGTGATAGTTCAATTGGGTATAAAATTCTCAACTAGAAAGCATTTTCTTCCAGAATTTTTAGGACATTGATCCATGGTCTTCTAGCTTCCCATGCTCCTGTTAAATCTAGCTGATTGCTAATCTCTTGCAATTCAGTTTTCTTATTTTTAGATACCACGGTTACAGTTGTCCCTACTTTCATGAAACTCTGTGATTATGTACCATCAATATTGGCATGTTCATCTGTATGAACACACAGAGAACCCATCAACTAGGAAATACATGTCTTTCTGCTCCAGATGGTCACTATCATGTCTCCCCTCTGTACTTGTTCATCTGCCCCTTTCTGGAATCCCTAGCATTCAAATGTAAGACGTCTCACTTGATTGTCCCCTTGTGTCTGTTCTAGTTCCCATCTCTGACTTTGTGTTGCTCTTTCCTAGAGAGTCTTAAGTCTTGATTTACAACCATTCACAGCCCTCAGTGACAGTATTTTTTTTATTTTCAAAAATTCCTCATTTTTTGAATGTTTCTTCTATAAAGAAATTAGCTCCCATTTCTCTCTTTCTAAAAATGGGGTTAAGGGAGATATCTATTTCCCTTCTCTGTGTGTTTGTTTCTTCCCTAAGATTCTGCTTTAAATAAATATTTGACTTTGGTTTCTAATTTCATTTTAAAGGCTTTCTCAGACATTTAATTATCTTTGTATTTAGAGTGAAATAACAAAGGCTTAGGATAATATTCTGAATGGCAGGTAGGACTCCTTTCCTAAGCTTCACTGTGGATGGCTTTACTGGATAGACATTTCTGTACCTCTGGGCCCTCCTTCTGCAGGCTGAGATTCTCCAGTCAAACAGGAGTTCAAACCTTCTCCTTGAAGGTTAGAAGTTGCTATTCTGTCACATGGAAAACAGCTAGAAAAAGCACCTCTGTTGAGCTTTACTCATATCCCTGCCCAGTCCAGAGAGCTTCTGCCTTAGGATCACTGGAGAATAGCCTTCCAGATGCAGCCTAATGTAAAGAAAGGAACTGTTAAGATAAATCCACATGAGTCTATTTGATAGGTAATACAGATTTATTAAGATACAAATTGAGGAAATACACTCACGAATACAGAACCAAATAAACAGGTGAAGTAGTCCTCTTTTCTAACTGGGAGTGAATCCACCTGGCTGTCCAATCATGCCAAGAAGCAGGAAAAAAAGGGAGCATGTGACCCACCTCCCTTTCCTTTTAAGAGGTCATGTAGGAAGGCAAGAAGCACTGCCTCCTTCAGGCCGTATAGCCCACAGGCATGGGCAGAGCAAATATCACAACATTTTCCCCTTTTTGTCTAAATAAGAAGGTTCTAAACCTAATGCAAACTATAAACAAAAATGGAACTACAGCCAACAAGAACATATCAAACAAGAAATATATGCTAAATATCCAGAAATGTCCAGACCATGGATAAATGGCAAATTACTGAGATTACTCCAATAGATGTCCTACCCTGAAGAATCTAACTCTAGTACCTAGTATGTTCTTAGCTAAGATAGGAGAGGATTGTACCTATAACTATCTAGTTTTCAACCCCATCAAAGACCTGAGAAGGAAAATAACACATAAGAAAATAGAAAGTACAAGCAAGCAATTCCAAAAAATTGCTAGAATTGACAAAGACAGCTGGCAGCCTGGCCAGTCACCTAATGTTTCTTAGCACCACTGGAGCATCCATTTTTAGCTACAGGCCTAGAATATCTGACAGAACATTTTCAGAAGCAGGAATTTTGATAGACCATCTTACTCTCTCTTGGCAAGGTTCAGCAGTCACTTTTCCTTGTGTCCTGCTCGCCCAGAATGGACAGCCTGCATACTGTCAGTAGTCCAGGGAAGGGCAGTTCTTTGCCAAGCAGGCCATATTTTTTTTTTTGCCAAGAAGAAAACAAACTTCAATACTGAGTGTCTTTGAAGTCCAACAATTTCTCAGGAGTAGATCAGTGTTGCCAGAAGCAATCATATCTCACGTCAACAGAATTCTAGGTTATCAAAACATTTAAATGCCATATTCTCTAGGTCTATGAAGTGTTTGAAGATTATCTATCCATCTGACATATGTTTCTGTAAATATGGAAAACCTAACTAACATAACTATAGATATAACAAGCATGGGCGACTATTAATCTGTAAGTCTTATCTACCTGGATAACCTAAGGACTAAGGTTTCACATTAACAAGGTAAACAATCTGTAAACAGGTGTACAGTAAAAGGACAATGACCTTAAAATTGTGATAATATATAAAATATCTTAAATGGAGGTAGAAGTGTATAGTGCAATACAACAATATCCTTATTTACCAATATACAAAATATCCTAAACAGAGGTAGAACATACAGACAGTATGTGTGACCCCTCTTCTTTTCCTTTTAAGAGGTCACATACAAAAGGCAAGAAGCACTGCCTCCTTTGAGCCCAAGGACATGGGTGGATCAAATACCACTACAAGGAACTGGCTGCAGAAAAAAGTGGTGGGGGATGAGTATCTGGTATCTAATTATTTTTTACACCAGTTCTCCAAATTTTAGCCCCATTTTTAACCACTATTTCCAAGACTGCCTGATGACACTAATCCTCAAATTTGGAGAAGTGACGAGTTACATTTTAAACATTTGACTTTCCTCCTTTGCAGCTTAGGATTCAGTTACCTTATATATGCATGGCTAGTTACTACTTTTCCACCAAATCTTCAGCTCTCAAAACACTGCGGCCATCTTTCTCTACTGCTGCTGTATGCAAAAGGAGAATCGCCCTGGTGAATCCAAGATTCAGCTCTAACCTTAACTTGTGATCATGGCCAAGGAAGGCATTGTCGTGGAATAAAATGGACACACACATCAATTTGAATGAAGCACTAGAGACCAACTTCCTCCACACAGCCTGGCCTCTGGACTTCCTGTACACATGAGTCTAAAACCTGAGCGCCAAAAACCAAACTGACTTAACTGAATTCAGTCAAAACAAAACACTAGAAGAGTAGTAGTCTTCTGTGAAATCCACAGAACACAGTGGTTATAGTTGTTTGGTCGTTAGATGTCATCACAAAAAAATTTCAGGCAAAATATGTTATCAAAAAGTATTTCAGGGATCATCAAAATGCCCTCAGTGAGAGAACATACTTGACACCAGGTCTGAATCCAATCTTTGAGCCCCACATGGTGGAAAGAGAGAAGCAACTTCCAAGTTGTCCTCCAAACTCCATACATGCCAGGGCATATGTGCCCTACACTCACCTATACTCATACAAATAGATATACAAACAAAATATAATAAAATTATAAATGAATACTTCAGATACTAAAAAGTGAATACCAGGTGAAAAAGTGAACAAGTAGAAACCAAGCCCTGCAGAAAATGTGTGTGTGTGTGTGTGTGTGTGTGTGTGTGTGTGTGTATGTGTGTGCATGCTGCTAATGTGTTCTTTGCCTCGCATTTCTGTCTTTGAGGTTTAATAATCTTTTAAAGATTTATATACCATCATTCTAGTATGGGTTTGTAAAAGACCATTAAATATGAAATATTTATCTGCATTTCGTAAGTACTGAGACTAATTTTTTCTGATTTCCGAATCACATCACTGGATGTCTATAAAATACATCATACATTTAAAACAAAAGATAAAACATTTTTACAGTTTAATGAATAATGATGGAACAAAGTCTCAATCCAAGACCACCCAGATATAGGAATATATTACTGCCAATTTCCAAGGGGCCCATCTCTGTGTGCCCTTGCCCATAACAACCCACTCGTCCTTCCAGCCAACGCCACCACCCTTTTCAATAATCATCTGCAGGATAGCACTTAGGATCTGGGACGTCCTACACACTATGCAAGCACACTACCATTGAGCTGTATCCCTATCTTTTTTATTTACTTAAAAAAATTATTTTATATTTTTTACCTTGGGGTTATAGCTCACTAAGTGCTTAGGCTAACTCTGAACTCACTCTGTAGTCCAGGAAGTCCTTGAACTTGCAATGTGCCTGCCTCCATCTCCTAAGCAGCTAGGACATGGGCCTGTGCTCTATCCATTTCTGACTTCACAGTTCTGCCTGTTTTCACGTAATATAAAGGAATCCTTCTGGACATATTCTTTGTTTTCATTCACTTATCTGTATGTTAGTAAGAATTATTAATGCTACATGTAATCTTTTAGAATTTTCCATGCTAAGGAAAACATCTTACAACATTAATGATAAAAATGAAAGGTCTGGGAGCTATAGAGGATATGTGTGAAATAAGAGAAAAATCATTTGCTCAGAGTTTGAGAGAGAAAATTCTATTTTTCTCACTTAAGTGCAAAATATAATTTCACATTTCAAAGCACGAGAAAAGTGCCCCCCAAAATGGCTTTCCAGAGAAGCCTGGCTCATTCTCACCAAGGCTTGTCCACACCCCTTAAACATCATCTCCTCATCCTTGCTAGGAAAGGAGATGGCACATGCTGGTTCCAATTGATAATGCCTCCCAAAGTGGCCATATTCTTCTCCAGCACTCATATACAGCACTCTTCAGTGAGCCAGAGCCCCCACAACATTAGTCTCCTCAGAGGATTAACTCATTCTATGAGAAAATTAGATTGAAGTAAAAAACTCCTCAACAAACAATCTAGTCCTTCTAGACAGTTCTATAAACACCAAAGGTCAATGAGAGAAAAAAAAAGAATGGTTATAAAAACTCGTTGAGTGGGGACTAGGAAGACAGCACATTCAGTGAAGTGCTTGACCCACAAAAATGAAGGTCTGAGATCAATACCCAGCACCCATGAAAAACCAGCAGAGAAACACTAGCCTGAAACCCCAGTGTTGTGGAGAAAGACAGGTGGGCTTCTGGGAATCGCTGCCGCCAATGTTACTTCCTTTGAAAGTTCCAGGCCCATGAGAGATCCTGTCTCAAAAAAAACAGGTACATGGCATGTGGAATGACACCTAGGATTGCACACACATGCATGCGTGCGCGCGCGCACACACACACACACACACACACACACACACACACACGTCACAAAAATAGCTGGTTCCAGGCTCCTTGTCTGTGGGAGAACAGTTCCATCATCCCAACAGTCCCCCAAAATACTGATACCCTAACTCCTGCTGGCTATAGGCCACTCAATCCAGTCACAGGAATGTCTGCCACAGAACATGGGCCTCGGATCTCTCATTTCCTGTGGAATAAAGTCCTTACACAACCATATGACTACACGTGGGCACCAGTCCTGGGTATGTATTCTATAATGCCACCAAGAGAAAAGCATTACTCTCCTGGTATCCCTAAGCAGAGATGACACCTACATGCCAGGGAGCCAGATGCATCATCAGAGGACATGGCGCCTATTGTTAAACCAACAGAGAACATCTGTAGTGAGAGGCAGTCTTCTTGATGTTAAGAGAACAGAACGTCAACACAGGATGTTAGGAGCCAGAGACAAGAATGGGGACAAGGAACAAGAAAAGTACCAAGGACTGCTGAGAATGTAATTAACCTAGAATCTGGGGTCCAGGGGTGGATCCCGGGGTCATCACTGCCATATTCACTTAGCTTTCCTCCCAGATGCCAGCAAATGCTCCACTACTGAACTATACCCCAGTGTCCTGCAAAGCACACACCAAGGATCTATGCCACATCTCCCAATAATGAGAGTTAGAAGTTGAGGTGGCAGATAGCATTTTGACACCAGACTGCTGCATCCCACCCTGGAGGAAAATGCAGAACTCCAGTCTGAGTTTCTCCCATTCCTGGTCATCACGGACCCTGGCTCCTTCTGACTAGCAAGGAATCCATCCACCTCCACCCACAAAGGGACACATGACTCCTCTAACATGAGGTGCTGTTGTACCACAAAGATACTGTAAGTAGAATGGTGTTTGAGGTAGAGGGGAGTTGTTGCTTAACGGGTACCAGAATTCTGTTTTACAAGATGAACAGTTCTGGAGATGGGATCTAATAACAGTTATACAACACTGTATATATACTTAAAGTCATTAAATACATACTCCCAAGTGGTTAAAACAGCAGGTTTCACTGCGTGTATATTTTAATACAACAACAACAAAAAGCGGCTTCCGTCCTAAAATGAAGACTTGCATAAGAACGATGTCACTGTGAGACTCGAAGAGGACCAGATCAGACAAGTTACAATGGCTCTTTTAGCAACTTCAGACTCAAGAATTAAAGGGGTAAAGCAACCACTGCACTGAGTCTTAGACACTAAAGCTGATGAATAAAGTTGGTCAGATCTGAGACCTTCTCCTAACCTATATCTGTTAACCTTACTACCCTAGCTACATACTGATAGGCAGCTAGGTGTCCAATACTAGTTAGTTGATGCCATTTCTGAAACTTAATTCCTCTGATTCAACTTCTACTTTGATTTGTTTGTTAACACATGCAATCTGCAAGAGAATCAAGTCATGGAATTACCTAATACAAAAATCCACTGGACACTCTGATCAGCAGAATCTACCTGTATTTCCTAGGAACACCTAAGTCCTGTGTATGAGGTGGGAGCCAGAAAAGAGAGCTTCTTAGAATCAGGATGCCACCATTCACTGGTTCTGGTTGCCCACCTTCCGTGTCTCTTGAATTTGCCACCGTATCTAATTGCTATTCTGTTTTATTTTTCTAAAGCAAAAGTTCCCAATAAATCATGAAGAACTTAAGACATAAATTGAGCTATGGTTGATAGAAATGTATTGATCTTACATGGTAAACTCACATGAAATCTTTCCACTAGTGGTCAGTGTCCCAGGTCCCTTCGGTGTTGCTGTTCTATATCCCAGGATGCTGCTTTATTTTACACGGTCTGACACAGCTCATCATGTGATTGCATCCATGCAAAATTGAAGGAAAAAAGCCCCATAGCTTCCCTTCAATATACAACCAGGAAGCTAAGCATCGCTTCTACTAATTTGCCATCAGGTAGGTCTTGGTGTTTCAACAGCACTCAACTATAAGAGAGATAAGAACGGCAGCATTTTATTCTAGACAATCATGAGCCTAGCTGAACCATCTGTTACAGAGGAAGATTATAGAGACTAGGTCCTTAATAAGCAGAGTCTGCTCTTTTGCATGAACAACCCCACCATAACCTATGTATCATAATAGGGTCCATGAGTGTGGTGATTTGAACAGGAATGGCCCCCATAGACTCATGTATTTAAATGCTTGGCCTATAGGGAGTGGCACTACTAGGAGGTGTGGCCTTGTTGGAGGCAGTGTGTCAGTGTGGGAGTGGGCTTTGAGGTCTTATATGCTCAAGCTGTGCCCAGTGTGGGACACAGTTGCTTTTGCTGCCTGCAGATCAAGATGTAGAACTCCCAGTTCCTTCTCCAGCACCATGTCTGCCTGCATACCACCACAAAAATAATGGACTAAACCTCTGAAACTGTAAGCCAGCCCCAATTAAGTGGTTTTCATTTATAAGAGTTGCCACAGTCATGGTGTCTCTTCACAGTAATAGAGACCCTAACTGAGACAATGGGCACGTGATTCTCTAGAGAGATACCTATCTGATGCTCTTTTTAGACATCACCATAGTTAGCAGCGAAAGACTAAGTTCTTCTCACATGCAGCAGGGCATCAAGTACACTAGGTTCAAAGTCTATGCAGGAAGGGTCAATGTAAGTCACTTAGGCCTGGCCAAGTCCCTGCTGCTTTCAGATCTCTGTGAGGCATGCTCAACCCTGGGCAGCACAGGTCAGGTTAGCTGACAGATAACAAGCCACTGAAACCGACCTCTGCCCAAACTTTGGCCTATATCCTCTACAGCATGGCAAAAATCAGTGATGAATGTTACCTCTGGGCAGGTGCCAAGGGCCTGAGGCCAGCTTGCCTTCTTGCATCTTTTATGCTTTCTTTGTGTTGGTGACACTTGCCTTTATTGTCAGAGGCTTCGCTCACCATGTACTTAGGGTAGAGGGAATAAGCTTGATGGCTCTCCCAGAGTACCTGGTGTCATCCTTGCTTTGCTGTAGCTAGTAGTCTCAAGATGGAGGTCAAGACAAAGCACAACTCTCCCTTCTTCATCGATACAAAGGCACTTCTGCAAACCTGGCTCTTGGCCCAACTACACGACTCATTCTATGACAAGTGTTTGTTCTCTGGCTGGGACATACCCAGCTTCCTGGCCAAGTCCCCTGGTCTGGCTATTGCAATGGATATGACAGGGACTTAGTCCACAGCCAGTGAGTCTTTTATGCAGAGTTGCTCCGGGAAGAGGAAAGTCTATTTTGGGATCTGCTACTCTCAGTCTATGCAAATGTCTCAAAAGTGATGAATGTAGCTTTCAACTAAAAAAAAAAAAAAAAAAAAAAAAAATGGTAGTCAGAACTCCCAAATTTCATTTTCTAAGTCCCGACACTCAGCCAGCGGTGCATACGAAATACACAGGTCGCAGTAAATGTGGCTTCAGCTTTACTTGGACTTGAGCAAGAGTTAGTTTAGCCTTAGTTTCCCCAGTCTATATAGTCAAGGAACTAAACTGGGTCATTACCGTGTTTTTTCCTAGCTTGAACTATTCACAAACTTCGATTTCCACCACAGTGGAGACCAACTGTGATCAAAGACGCCGCAGCACTGGTAGTTTGTTGTGAATACAGCACCAAGGATTTCTCACAAAATCTCGGAGTTTTCCCATCCTTTCTCCATAACTGTCAGAAACTGACATCGTGAAGCCAGCCAGAAGAACCAGAAGAACCAGTTGACACAAAAAAAGCAGACAGGATCCAAGAAAGCAAGCTACCCCCGGGTCCTTGGCACCTGCCCAGAGGTAACATTCTCCACTGAGTTTTACACATACTCCTCCCAAGATGTTTACCCAAGTGCTCTGTACTTCAGGCCACACTGTCACAAATACTGTTTTAAGAGACTGATGGGACAGCAAACAAGGGGGAAAGAGAGTTGCCACCTCCACTTCCCCAAAGAAACTGAAAACTGAAGTTGGTGACATCGCTGTTTCCTGTGGGGTTTGTTTGATTTGCGTGTGCGTGTGTGTGTGTGTGTTTGTGTGTGTGTGTGTGTGTGTGTTTGTGTGTGTGTGTGTGTTTGAGAGAGACAATATATAGATAAATTTGGCTGGCATGAAACTCACTACATGGATCAGGCTAGCCTCAAACTCACAGAGATCTGCCTGTTTCTGCCTCCCGAGGGCTGGGACTAAAGGTATGTACCACCGCTGCCCAGCTGTGTAACTTTAAAAACCACACATTTAAATAAGCATCTACTCCAGGTCAGCTCCCAGGGTTTTCCCTAAAGCTCTTTCCGTCAGGATTTAGAGAGAATGGAACTGGCCTTGTCTAAGCCTCCTAAGAAGAGAAATGAGTAGCTACTTCTCTTTAATACTCCAGCCCACCCTGCCCTACCTCAAGCTCCCATCCTACCCAAATCAAAACTCAGCCCCAACCTTACAAATATGGAATGATTCCAGGATGATGAACAAGACAGCCAGCCCCTTGCTGAGGGCTGTGGCTCCAACCCACAGAGTCTATAAGCATGTGACTGCTCTGGCCTGGGCTTCTTGCTGGATCTCTCACTGCTTCTTATGCAGTCTCTGTTCCCTGGGTCACATCTGGGTCCTTACCTTGCTTCCTGCTTGTTGCCTTATCCTCACAAAGCCAGCCTAATTTTAAGCCCCATCTTCTGCCCACACACCTGAGCCTCTGGCTTGCTGGTATTCAGCAGCCTCTGACTCCTTGGTAGCCCCGATTTGGTGTTTTCAACAGCCCTGGCACATGCCTATGAAGAGTTTCCCTGTCTATTCAAGATTGGCTCTCATCTGGCCAGGTCCCATTTGCTGCCCTGAGCTGAAGGAAATTTTCCTCCCATATGTTCCAGGTACCATCTCTTCTCAAAGACAATCCTGGTCTAAAAAAATTCTGGTGAAGTAGTTAACAACTACTTGGAAAATTAACTAGTTGGAAAACTAACATTCTGTTTGTGGTCTCTTTCTGTTACTATAACAAACAAAGAAGACAATAGGCTCACTTCAGGCTCTAATCCATGGTGTGTTGGCCGAATCACTTTGGGATGTGGTCAGCAACATGCTGTATATCAAGTATGGAGAGAAACAAAAACACACCAAAAAAAAAAAAAAAAAAAGAAAATGGAGGCTTCAGCCTCACTGTTCCCCTTCAGAGGCACACTCACAAGACTTCAAGACCTCTCACTAAGCTCTACTTCTTAAGGGTCCCCATACTTTCCAGAAGGGCCCGCTGGGACCAAGTCTTTAACACCTGGGCATTCGGGAGCATTTAAGGTAGAGGCTATAGCACCGGGCATCCTGAAAAGGCAGAAGCCTCCTGTATGTGACTGACAATTCCTACAGCCAGGATCTTCCTAGACTCCAGCTTCCCAAAATACTATTAATAGAAATGCCTTGAAATCAGAAGTAAATGGGTCTTGGGCTTTTTAAGTGAATCCAGAAGGGACCATGACATTTCCCATGATATTTTGCCAAGTCTTTCTCATTCCACTGGCTTTGAGCCTGGGCTGGATGAATACTCAGCCTGCTTCTTCACTGGTCTGAACATGGGCATCAATCTGCATTTCTGCAGGGTCACAGGAATAAAGCACCAAATCTCAAGGCAGCTTAGCTATCCTTTCTCCCTCAACCCAAGACACTCAAGAACCTTTTGTGAATCCTAAAATGAAGCAAACTCAACAGGTTTCTAAGGAATCCTACATGACCCCAAATGTTATCTTGTAAGTCTTCTACTGCTGTTCAAGTGACCCCCTCGACCCAACCCAAAAAGACCACATCTTCCCAAAACTAAAATATCACCTCCCAAGTCTTTACAGATAACCTCAGGAAAAAACTGAATTCTATACAAAATATTACCAGAAAGGCCAAAAAAAAAAAAGGAAAAAGACGAGGAGGAAGAGGAGAAAAGGAACTATTATGGCTGACCTAGGCCTGATGCAAAGCAAGGGTCCTAGATACCCAGCAACCCACCTTGAGTGGTGCACAAGACCAGAAGGCAGTTAGTACAGCACATCCTGTTCCTACTCACTCTTGCCATCACAGACACCAAAACATCCACCCATCTTCTTTAAACCCTTCTTACCCCATTATCTGGGGCAGACACTGAAGCAAAAGGTTCCATACATTAGAGAGACTAAGTCCTGTGTGATTTGAATAACACAGAGTCCGGTTCAATTATCGGCTCCTCCAACTCCTAGCTCTGTGGTCCCAGCTCGGTCACTTTGCCTCTGAATTGCTTCTTTGCTGAATGAGAGCTGAAAACATCTCCCTTGCAAAACTGATACCAGGATTAAAGATTACAAAATTACAAATTGAAGAGTTCCTAGCAAATACTATATGCTCTAGAAGACTACTGGAGGGTGATGTTTGTGTAACCAAAGGTAACTAAGAGCTAAAGAGAAGAAGTGACAGAACTTGAGTTTATAATGTACTCCTAAAAATGAGGAGCCCGGGCTGGTGCTGGAGTGGGACTTAACAGAATACACAAAATGATAATGGGCAGTTGGTGAGCAGTGACTGGAAGACAAGTTCAATGTTTCCTTGTTAGTCTATGAGGTGAGTCTTAAAATCAAAAGGTCTATTTTTACAGCGGGTCTTCCCAATGCTGTATTTTAATATGACACGCCAGCAACTCTTGGGGACCATCTGGATTTCTGCACTTGTGCAGATGATTGATTGCTGCAGAGTGATGCACTTGGGCCTTTCCCCGCCTTCATATGTGTCATTTCAGGGACCTTCTCATTTGCAGGACTCCATGGGTGTTATAAAAATGTGTGTGCATGCGTATGTGTCTGTGTGCCTGTCTGAGCAGAACTGTGTCTATAGACTCATCATACAAACAATAACGTAGTCCCAGAAGTTGCATGAATTCCCCATTCTTGGCATCATCCTAATTCTTGCCAGATGTGCCTAGGCATATTGTTTTCCAGTGTGTTTTTGCACACTGGTGGTGCTAATTCCAAGATTAGTGATAAAGAACATGAAAAAAATCAAGCATTTGGAATAGAGTGTGGAAGTGCTAGGAGCTATGAGGCCAGAAGAGGGATCTTGTTTAGGCCTGAGATACCATGGGAAAGGTCCAGAAGACAGGACGGCCCACCAGAAACGCCCCCTAGGCTTTAGCTGGTAGTTATCCTTTATTAACAGCCTATTCCTATATGGTTGAAATATTTGCTTCCCATATTCAGTCCTTCTACTTACCTGCTCAGTAGAAGGATCATGAAGAACTTTGCAGCCTCTTCACTATTGCCTTTGTTTTGTTGAAGGGCTTTGCAAGGACCCAGCCGTGAATTTTAGAGGTCCTGACTCATTCAGGGTTTGTGACCCAAACCAAGACCAAATGTGAGAGAAGGGGAGTATGGATAAAGACTGAAAAGTGGGAGGGTGGAGAACCATACACATCCAGAGATGGTTTAGGAAAAGGGCGTCACACTCCTGGAACCCCTGGGCCTTCCTGTCATCACAAGTTGGTTCTGCTGAAGTCACAGCTCTACCCCAATCTGTCCCTGTTCCCCACCCTAGATCTGTAAACTGCAAGGCTCCAGGCTGAGGACAGCAGTGGGAAATGGCAGCATATAGCACAGCCTCGTGACAATCCCTGGAGCGTGATGGCCTGCTTGTTTAATGTTTTAGAGACTTCAGAAGGGTCCAGCTGAGTTTCAGGAAGCTGGGCTGAGCAGAGAGGAGGAGTTAGACAGTACACTGCTGAGGACAGGAAAGCGGATGTCAGTCCTGACCTGGGAAGGGTGCCCTCTAGCCAGCCTGCTTTTGTGTGACCTAAATGCAATGGGAGGATTATTGGCAATGGCTTTAGGCAACAAAATGCTAATTCCACCAAAGCAGACTCTTGGCTTTATTGGTATAGGGTATCACCAAAATTTTCTTCTATAAAATACTTCCCAAGGGCTTGTCATACCATTTTATGGCATGAAATGTGTTACTTTCTATCTACTCAGACAGAGTGGTGATTGGTAGAGGTAACCCCAGACTTCACTGGAGAAATGTGCATAAGAAGGAACAGAAGGAACATGTACTCCCCGGACAACAATGTGCAAAAGAAAACCAGTAAGGAGACCATTTCCTACCATCCAAAAAAAAATATAAATGCTGATTTTGGGTAATTAAATAGGCCGAAGGTCTCCTCCCAGGTGAATCATTTGGGAAAGAAGAAAACCGTACCTATGCTTATGTTCTCTTAGATTCCCCAACCAAAATGTATTTACATGTCTCCCAATGCACACCACTTGCTACCTAATAAATATTCGTTTGATTAATGATTGTCTCAAGATGATTCTTATTTTCCTCTTGGTGACAGCTAAGTGTCTCTTTCCCAGGAAAGCCTTTCCTGACTATAGCCAGAGAATGTTGGAGCACAAAAGAACCAGAGCTTCTCAGGGTGACCTATTCATGGTTCCCTTTGCATGGCCTGTCTCTCTCCTGACCATGAATTCTTCCAGGCTGCTTCGTGGCCTTTCCCTGTACAGCCTTTCCATCCAAACACATCCCAGTACCCAGCTGTGACGGCGCAATGGTAACAACAAGGGCCTTTTCTTTCCTCGTCACCTCTGGTGCTGAATTAGTAGCACTCAATAATAAAAATAACAATGCTTACCATTTGAAAAAGCTACACAAAATTTCCAAGCACTTTTAAGAACATTATCTCTAATGAGATAATGCTTCTCACAAAAGTCTGTAGTTAAGTAGGTGTAATTAGCCCTAAGTAACAGATGGAAACTGAGGCTCAGGAGGTTAGGAGACCTGCCCTGGGGCACACAGCCAGGTCAGCACTTCTGTCCCAGTTAGCACTCCTCCGCAATCTGGGGCCTCTCCAGACTCCTCAAAGCGCCATTAGCAAGAAATGATCATTAAGCAAATTGAGACAAGAAAGAGAAATGCCAGGAAAATGCACACTTTCCACCAATCCACAAGCTTGGTGATACCTGACCTTCACAATTATTGGGGGTGAATCTCCAGTTGTCCTCAGAAAATTGGGAACCACTTAGGCCAGTAGATAATGTATCTTTTATAACTGGATGTCCCTTGTTCAGGGACTAGAACATAACAGATGCCAATTATGTGACAATTGGCCAGTGAATGCTGAAAAGCAAGACACAAATGAATAAACCTGAGGTAAAAGGTGTGCTGTGGCCATAGATATAAAAAAGACTTCAAACCGAAAGCCTTCCACAAGTTCAAATACCTGGCTTTCATGTGTATAATTATAAACGGCAGAGAACAAGTGGAGGTAAGAATGCCCTCATCCCCTGCCCCCAGCCAGGTGGATGGCGACCAAGTGCTTCCAGACACATAGAAACCTGGAGGCCCCCATGCTGATCAGGCAAATGAGACCTAGGTCACCAAAACCCAGTGCACAGAGGTGGGAAATCTCTTCCCAAGACCCACCTCCATGTTCCTCTCCATTGGGGCAATTTTTCTAAGTCTGTCTTCCCTTCTAAAAATGGCAGCTTGCACCTTCCAGGGCATTCTCTCAGAGAGATCTACTCAGGCCTACTGGCAGCCACAGAAGCACTCTCTTGGAAAGCTAAGGGTCCTGTGGTCACTCAGTTTTCAAAGCTCCCTCTTCTTAGCCAGTCAGGACACCTGCTCTTTTGGAGGCTGGTAGCAGCTAATCAACCATCATCCCCGCCCTTAGGACAAACCCTAGATTCCTCATCAGGTCGATGGTACCTCTAGGTATAACAAACACCCTGAGTTCCTCTTGCTATCAAGCCCTTGCTGTGCTGTGCTGTGCTGTGCTGTGCTCTGCTCTGCTCTGCTCTGCTCTGCTCTGCTGTGCTGTGCTCTGCTCTGCTCTGCTGTGCTGTGCTCTGCTCTGCTCTGCTCTGCTGTGCTGTGCTGTGCTGTGCTCTGCTCTGCTGTGCTCTGCTCTGCTGTGCTGTGCTGTGCTGTGCTCTACTGTGCTGTGCTGTGCTGTGCTGTGCTCTGCTGTGCTCTCCATGCAGGATTCTCTACAGGTATTGTCCATCTGGCCCCTTCTCTTCTCTGTACCTCCATTGCTGTTCAGGTGAACACCTCCTCAGAGAGCCCTTCCATGCTTACCTACCCACTGTCAATGGCGCTCTCTCTTTGCCTCTTTTGCTTGGTTCTCTGTGGCATTTGTGGTGCCCTGCCTGAGCTGATCTTGTTTACTACTCTGCCTACTGCATGTCTGGTAACATCTGCTGGCTCCTTTGTCAAGAGCCTGAACATGGGCTCCCTAGGGACAGAAGTTGGTGTTAGTCAGGAGGTTAGCTCTGAGCAGGACTATCCAATAGGCCTCCCAATAAAGGACTACAGAATACTCGGTGGACCTGCTCAAGATCCAAAAACAAGATATAGACATAACGGTGGTACCTGACTGATGGTCAAGATATAAAGACAGTGACACTAGTCAACTCCAGATGGGCCAGCTCGGGGCCTCAAAAACAGGAGGTAAGAGATAATGAGTGACTTCGATCCCTAACAGCTAGGCCAGACTAAAGCACCTTCAAGACTTCCTAGTCAGGGGAATATGCAGAGTGTCACTGCCCTTTCCTGCAAGTGTGCATTTCAGCTTTAAGAGTGCTTAAGCCCCTATACACATTCTCACATCTTTCTAATTTACTTAGCCAGAATTCTGTGTAAAATGGGCTTCCCAGAAAAAAAAAAAAAGAAATAAAACAGTTCTTTTCCTGGAAGTGCCTACGCTGAGAGAGGCACAGGGGACAGGATAATAGGGAGAGAGAGAAAAGCACCATGCAACGCTAGAGGTTGATGCTGCTCGATTCAGCCCACTCTACCTGAAGAGCACGTCGGTGTTTATTCTAATGGCTCTTGACTGCTTACTCTGCTACCATGTTTTCTCACCTGTCAGAAGCACAGGAACCAAGACCACCACTGAGGCAGAGACCAAAGGAAACAAGAGACACTCCCCGTGATGCTGGCCAGCCGTTGGGCAGCTCTGCATGCCCAGCACCCTCCCAGAGCACAGCTGCCATCCAGTCCATAGCTGAACCAATGTGTATACAGGTGTCCTGGTATCTTGTCAGCAGGCTGATTCATCAGAAAAGGAGGCAAAGATGTCCAAAATATCTAAGAATCCCTTAACCACACTCTCTTCTGGACAAACAGAAGGCGAATGCTAGCCTGAGGTCACTCAGTAAGTTGAGGAACACGGACGGAGTCCAGAGGCAAGTGATACTGGTGCTAAATGGGTAAAGCCCATCAGTCCTAACCTGTCAGGAGAGGGGCACTCAGCCCTCACTGTCCCGACACCTGCACGACCAAGGCTGGGCAGTCACTCCTGAGGTTCCTACCAGCTGCCAGGCATTGCACCAGGTGCTGTGCGCACGTGATTCCTACTCCTACTTGCTGTGAGCGGATGCTGAACTGTGCCCTTCAGAAAGGTCTATTTATGATCTCATTGTCAAGCCCGGGAATGTGACTTTACTTGGAAATAGTCTTTGCAGATGGATCAGGACAAGACGAAGTTGTCCCACAGTGTAGTGGGCCAGTCCAGAGCCAATGGGTGATAGAGAAGTAAGCTGCATCCAGAAGAAATACAAAGTATACCGAATGAGCCCTCTGGCCATGCAGTGAGGGACATTCACTCCAGCCTGAGCACATACAAAAGCACCCTCCCAACCAGTGCAGTTCAGCCAGCTCTCCAGAAAGCAGGTGACAGCCTCACCGCTCTCCATCCATCTTAGGGAGGTCAGAAACTAAATTTGGAACTTGGCTTTTGCGTCTTTTACATCTCTAAGTTATCTTGAGGCTAAGGGAAAAGGTTCACAGAGGAATGTACCAGAAACACAGAGTAAACATTCCAGACACAGAATCCATGGAGCTCTAACAGCAGCTGTAAGCACAGTTGTGGGGCTTTTTGTGTTTCCTAGAGTTCTTCCACATCTTCTCACTCCACTTGCCACAGCTCACTGAGTTCTTATCTGCATTTCACAACTAAGAAGTCTCAAGTCCAAGGCGGTACAGTGATACTGCCTAACTGGTAGTCAGTGGCAGAGGTAGAAAACGCCCCAGGGCCATACCAGCCAGTTTAACTGCCTCTTTGTCCAGGAAGCAGCCTGTTAGGTATACTTCTGTGGTGCTTCCACAAAATCTGGGCTGCTCAAAAGTCTCCAGTGCCTTACTGCCTAAGAGAGCCATAGAGGAACCGCTCTGCCTTGGGAGGTAGGGAGGATGCCTTCAGGACGGTGGGCGCCCACAGCTGGGTGCCCCTGCAGCCCCCCACCTGATGCTCCCAGCCCTACCACCACACAAGTACTGACAGGTCCCAAGGAGGCCTGGGGCTCACGGGCAGCTTTCTGGCTAGAAGCCTGTCTCAGGAAGTGTGCACCTCACTCCAACTCCAATTTTTTCTCTACTTAGGAAAAGGACTACTAGAGCCCTGTGTGATTAAAGATCTCAGCTAACATGAGTCACTGATTCATGAGAAAGCCAGGTCTCAAAGCCAAGCCCACTTCTCGGGAGCCAGTGGATGATCTGTGCCCTCCCCTGGTGGACGAGTGGACCCTAGGATATTCAGAGACACAGCACACCCTGAGGAACTCCACTCCTGACAGGGGCTACAGCTCTTCCTTTGGCACCCCCAGTAAAAGACAACCATGTACACGGTACACACACAAGCAAGCCATGAGCTCAAATAAAGCACCTCTTTCCAAGGAGACTCCCTCCCTCCCACACCTCAGGGAGGTCATGCTACACAGCAGTTAAGGGTACAGACTCAGGAGCCACCTGCTCAGACTGGACCTCAGAACAACTGCTTTGATTCTGCCCAGCCTGTGGACTTCGTGCAAGTTAGCTCGCTTCCCTGTGCCTCTCCCTCATCTTTAAAAGAGGATGACTATGGTAAATAAGTTCACTTACTGTTATGTCAGTAAAATATATAAATAAGTAAGTGAAGGGATGATTGTAATTATAACAGAAGTCTGCTGGAGTTGTTGAAAAGACTAAATGAGTTAACACATGTCGTGTACTTAAAACAGTGCCAGCAGTGTGAGTGCTGACATTAAAGTTGTCAGAAGGCACAGGGCCAAGTGCCTCAATCACACAGGAACTAGTGAGAACAGAGGCAGTCATGAGGGAAGGCACCGAGAAGCCAAAATCAATGCTGCTGGATCTCTAGTGCTGACACATCCCATTCATATGTAAGCCGGCCATCAAAGTCTACCTTCCTTCCTTTACTTTACACACAGCTAGCAAGGACCGTGTATGAACTTCCCAAGTCCACAGGAGAGGAGCAGGAAGGGAAGATGGGAGGAACTGGAGCAGTGGACCCCAAACATTTCACACCATGACACACTTCAAAGGCACACTGCAAATTGCTCCAAACCCACCCACCCACCCACGGGGCTTCACAGTATTCCTGCAGGTCTAAACCCTGAGTTTCGTAGTGATGATATAATCCCTGAAAGAGAATAAAATATGTTCACTATTCTTCTTTTAAGGACCCTGGGATCTCTATTTTATATTCTAGAAGGCTTTCTTCAAATATATATATAAGTGCCCAGGTGCCTGGAAAAAGGTTCCACTACATGAGGAGTCAACTTGATGCAGTATTTCCCCTAGAATTAATAAGGATCACTGAAAACAGAGCAAGAGGGGTCATCATATTTAGATTTCAAAGTCTCTCCTCCCGTGCTCCACGGGCAAATACAAAGCAGACACTGGCTGCTCCCTCTGAAATATTTAGTGCGCAAACACCTAGTCAAACAATAACCTAGGCACCCTGAGGGTTGATTAACCATGCTTCTACCAAGGATCATACCTCCCACTTGAACTGCCACACTCTCAACTAGCTATCGAAGGCTCTCTGCTGGGTTTTTTGTTTGTTTATTTGGTTGGTTTGGTTTGGTTTGGTTTGGTTTGGTTTGGTTCGGTTTGTCGCCCTGCCTTACCATACCAGGTCCTAGCCGGAACCCAGCCCCATCCTTCTTCTGATGTACAGTCCTTGGGGTAAGCCCCTAAGCTGGGGTTTAAACCTCCATGCTTCCACAGGACAAAATTACCATGAAGCTTTCTGAGGACTCTGGCCCTCCTCAAGCTGTGGTGACAGCAGGAATTCACATGTCTGCTCCAGAAACGGGAGCACCAGAAGACACGGGTAGACAGGCACCTGTGGCCCGGTGGACAGGAACACAAACCGGCAGACAAGAATCTACATAGCCCATGGGCAAATGGTGTATAGTCTCTGAGCTCTGGCAGCCATGTCAATAAAACAGAGCAATGATCATCACCATTATGGTGTCTAAGCACATTTGTGTTCAAAAGCACACAGGACAGTCACTGCACTGGAGGCCCACTGAGGGACAGCTGTTTGATCCTAGGCAGGAGAATAGAATCTGCCTCGGGCCTGAATGGAAACCCAACTTTCCAAGCTACACAAAGCATAAGGTTAATCCAGTTTGACTGGTCAATGACCTGGCTAAGAAACACCCCACCCCGGGAAAGTGGATTCATTGAAAGAGGTGGAGGCATAATTATTATCTTAATGAGATAGCATGCTTTTCCTTCCCAGAATCCTTGCTCTCTGCATAGTTTCTATGAATCTGCCTTGAGTTCTGCTAGGCCTGTCCTCCTTTCTAGATCGAGATGTGGACCTTTGCCTTTTTCTCTGTTCTTTCTCTTTCTTTCAGGTGCTTTCCAGAGCCTAAGAACGCTTTCTAGACCTGGGGCTTTTTCACACTTGCTCTAAAGCTAACCCCCCTTTGCCACGTGGCTGCTCTGCTTGCTGAACCTCCATGTGAACTCAGAAGCTGATGCCTTTCTCTCCTCCTCCTCTGGACAGCTGCCAAAATTTACAGCTTTCCAGGCCTATGGCTTCCTCTAAAATGCTAATAAAATTGTCTCAATCTTCCTACAGAGCCGTCCTCAAACTCCTTAATTGGGGAGACTAAGAACCCTAAGAGGGGGCCCCACTTTCCTCAGTAGCACGTGGCACCGAACATGGAGCAGCACAAAAGTTCTGCTGACACAGATTTGTCAGCTGTATCTGTCACTACCGCAGTAAAGCCAGAGATGGTGGGGCTGTGGCTCAGGTGAAGAGCACGTGTCCAGCAGGCATAAGACCCCAAGTTCCATTCCCAGCATCACAACCTCCCCCCACCAAAAAAAAATGTATTGAGGTAGGCTTGGAGATGTCTTAGAACAATTTGTTTAACTTGTTTAACTTCAAATGCATCGAGTTTGCTTTTGAAAAGGAACAGGTTTGATCTTGTTAGAGTTTGGTTGGCTTTTTCAAAATATCTGCTAATACTGTCACAGTTTCATCTTTGAAAGATTTTTGACAAAGAATGGAGCAAAGGATCCATACTATACTTTTGTACTGGCTTTAGTTCAAATTCTCTCTCTGCCAGTTGTTCACTGAGACCCTTTACTTCCATAAGTGGTCCACACACACAAAGAAAGAGCAAAGCCTGGCGGTGTTCCATCATTTGTCTAGTCACTGACTCCACAATCAGTTATCAAGAGCCAGGCAGGTGCCTGTCAATGGAGATCCAGTCCTGAGTACGATGGACTAAATCCCCACTTTATGGAGACAAATAAATAAAAATGGCCATGTGTCACTGGGGGTTATAAACAGTATATGCAAATCCCTAGCACCTGGAGGAGTTGCAATAAAGGTGCTACATCTCTGCCAGAAGAGACACACCGAAGTTAAGTGTCTGACCTCAAGCCAGCGGGCAGGTCTCCCCCAGGGCATTGTCTACAGGCCCTGACTCCTGCACAGCACAGCTCTTATGCAGCCCCCCATTCTGGTTCTGCTCACACCCACTTACTGGCATTTTTTTAAGGAGGGCTTGCTCTGTAAAAGTCTTTCCGTGTGTACTGGCCTAAGTTTTCTCCCACCTTCTGCAGTCTGGTGCTGCCTCTCTCCGTGAGTCAAGAGGCGTGCGGAAGTGAGCAGGGCCAGCGTGGCTCATGACTGTAGTTATGCAGTGTGTGCATTACAGCTCTCGTATACTCACAAAGTATGGCTGCTGAGTGACGATGACACACAGATGGCAGCCTGAAAACCTGCTTGTCATGCCGTTGTTGTACCTGTACGAACCCAGAGGAAGACAGCTCACTCCCAAGCAAAACTCACTCTGGTGGAATTAACTGCAGGTCACTGAGAGGAGTGTAGAGAAACACACACAGGCGCCGTTAGTCATCCTCAGATCTGGCCAGCAGGACTCACACTCCCCTCAGAACTTAGAGTGCTCAAAACCTAAGCCGGGCTTTAACCTAGTGCTACCCAAGAGTGGGGACACACTGAGTCCCTGAGCTGGCTGACTAGAGGCAGGGGAGGAAGGCTGAAGTCCACAGGATTTTCCCTCCCAAGCTCTCTCCCTATGCATCAGCATACCGAGGTTAGGGCCCCAGCCACCCGGCCATCCTCATGCTTTAGAGTGGCCTGGAAGCGCCTTCTGATCTCCTCTGTACCCCTCTGAAGCAGAGGCCATCCACAGGCATCGCAGATCCTAGCATCCTCCCAGAAATCTGGGTGAAGGTCTTTAGTTCTAAAGGACAGAAGTGTTTGCTGGCCCAGGGCACCAGGGCATGGCTCCATGCATCTTACAACCACCTCATCTAACCTTCACAGCAGGTTAGGGTACAAGTTAACTGCCCCGATTCTACAACAGTGCATGGGACTGTAAGGTCCCAAGCTTGTCACTCCAAACTCCAAAGAGGAAAAGGCCAGGCTCATATAATCCTCATTCCTGCTCTGCTTTCTTCTCTGATGACACTTGGAACCTGGCTCTTGCTTAGAAAGTACTTGGTACATATTCTCCACAAAACATCAAATGCCAGCATATCCTCTTAACACTCAACTCCAGCCAAGTCTTTGTGAACTTCAGGGTTTACAGAGAGCAGGCATTCTGCACACACAATAGGTTCTCCCGGCTGGCAGAGGCTGTTCACCAGGCACAGCAGACTTTACCTACAGAGTAACAGTTGTTGGCAGGTGGGGCTCACAGTGGCAGTGCTATAAATGGTGTACTTCTTAGTGGGTGGCATGGTCAACGACAGGACAATGATTAGTAAAGAGGGAAATGTCATGTCACCGGCCAGTTCAGCCTCACTGCACTTCAACAGCATCAAGAAGAGGTAACCAAGGTGATATGACAGCCAAAACGTATGCTAGATGCAGCATATGATGCAGAAGCTTACTTAAACCAAGGAGCTACCTTCAAAATAAAAATACAACTCTACTCTGGATTGTTTTTCATCTGTTCACAAACGTAAGCGAAGTGTCAGAAATACAGATGGGTGGAAGCTGGTAGAGCTGTGGGAGAAACCGAGAATAGGGGCAAGCACACATGTGAGTTTACAAGTTCTGTACTGGGGCGAGCACGCTTTGCTGAATAAACCTCTCTTGCACCCAGCAGAATGGGAAAGCTCAGGCAGTTGACATGTGTCATCTTTCTGTTTGGAGCCTAGAGAGAGCTGTGGGTAGACAGAAACCGACTGTGTAGGGAGCTGAAGGTGGAGTCACTCATACAATAGAGAACATTCTAGATCGCTTTACACAAGAGCAGTGCACCCCACACACACACACACACACTTCAGAAGCAATAAGGGAAACAGCTAAAGATACAGACTGCATGGGTCCCACTCCAGACTCAGGACCAGGGTAGGGCTGGGAACATGTATTTCGTCAGGTGCCATACAATTCTCAAGCCAGAGAGTTTGAGAACCATGGCTTCAGACACATCTCTGTCTCTTCTCTGCTGTGCTCAAACCAAGACCCTGAAATGGCAATTCTTTACCAAGATAAATAAAGAAGCTACTAAGCTGCTGGGGGAATTCTCAATCTTCATTCCAGGGGCAATGAGCAATTTTGTCAGGGGACTATTTTGGCCAGAGAGACTCAGTGAGCAGTTGTGATAAATCTACTGTGAAGAGACAGGTGAAGCGTACACTCAGACTAACATCCCCTTCTCCTTGTAGGCTAAGTTCACCTCAGCATCTCAGTCAGCACAGTCTTCTTGCCACCAGACTCTGATTGCTATAATGACAAGCCTGACCACCAACCAGTCCCTACTGGGTTCTTTTTAATTCCCGGTCTCCTTTGCCTACAAGGCTCCACTGAGGGACTTCACTTTCCATGAGTCCTTCTCTGACCCAGCTTCCTCCACTACTACTGCAAACAGCAGTGCTCACAGTCCAAAGTGGTCTTCTGTTTCTAGTGCTCTCTGTCCTGTGGACCCTTCCTCTCCCTCTTCTCCTCTCTCCCTCATCTCCCTCCTCATCATGAGCTAGAGTTCCCAGCCTTCCCATCACCCACAAGTATCTGGATTCACATGTTCCACAGATCCTCAGTAGGCCAGTATCCCATGAACCTTACATGTGACCCTCCTGAAATCCCTTTAGATTATAACATAGGGCATACATATCAACATCCCAAGAGCAGCACACAGGTGGTCATAAAAGTCTGTCTCCTCATTCTACCAGCCCGTCTCTGGGCCTGCTGTTACTGTCAACTGGACCTTGCATCATTTCATTCTCTCTTCGTACACACTAAGCACAATCTAAACGATCTCACTCACTCTGCAGGAATCTCTCCCATTCTCAAAGACTCCAGGGACTCCTCATTGCCTGCAGTTAGGTCCATAAGCTGAACCTCCTATCACCTGGCTCTTCCTATTCACTCAAAACCAGCACTGCACCCTGAAAAGTATTGGCCTCAGCTCCAAATACCTATTTAGACCTTGGAATCACCTCTCATAAGACTTTTCACTGTGCAGACACCTACCTATGTATCACTTTCCCTATTAGTCATGGGTTCTGTCTCTTAAGGTATCCCAAATACCGCACTTGACTCCTGGTGTGACTGTTTACTAAATGACTACATAAGCCCAAGATATACCTCTGAAAGAAGAGCCTGGGGAGAGAATGCCAGAGAAAAGTGGCCGTGAAAGTCTGGGGAAAAAGCAGTGCTGCCCTGGGAAGGATGAGCAGGACAGTGATAATAACAGCAACAGTAAAAACCCCAGCATGAGCAATGCCCCATCTTCATCCCCTCCTAAGAACTGCTACAATCTGACCCATTCAACACTCACCCCAAGCCTACGAGGCAGACACTACTGTGGCTATTGTTCCCACTTAACAGATGAAGAAACTAAGGCACAGATAATTTAAACAAATGACTGAGAATGGGAAGGGGCTCAACATGGTCTATGCACAATTAAAATCTCCAGACAGGCAGACATAGGAGGAGATACAGGCCCATGAGCCTCCATTGCAGGAAGTACTACTCAGGTGCAGAGGGGTTGAGAGCTGGAGAAGCAAGTCCTAGGAGTCACTTCCTTAGGAAAAGGTTTTCCTTCTGTGTGAGGGGCAGAGATGAGATTCAGGAGAGAGAGAAAAAGAAAATGAGAGGCCTAGGATCAATCGCTGGTGGTGCTCCTGTACATGGAAGAAAAGAAGCCAAAAGCACTGAGGGAAAAGAGGGGTGAAGACCTTGTCAAGCCAAGTAAGACATGTTAGAGGAGGAAGAGCAAAGGCCAGGCCACAGCACTCCCAGGTGGTCTCCACAGCAGAGCACTCCTTCCCACATGTGGGGTGGGGCTTCGTTGTTTGGTCTGTAGGGTCCTCAAATCCACCCTTGGTTCCCACCTTCCCCACCATTCAGTTGGTTACATGCCCCCATCTCCAGGGCAGAGAATGGGGTCAGAGGCACAGCTATCTCAAAGAATCATTTACTTGCCATAGAATCTACCCATCACTGAGTATCCAACTTGATTTTTTATTTTTGGTAAGTTCTAGTTTTAGAACATTTCATCATTCTGTTGTGGTTGGAAACAAACTGCCACCCCTCCAGTGTCTCCTGCATCTAGCCACCCCAAGAGCAAATTCAACACTGACTCCTTGTGATCACCTACCAGGCCTCCATTCCACACAAAGAGAGGCTGAGGGCCTTAGCCAGCCAAGGATGCACTGGCCTTAGAACAGATAGGAATTCTGTTTCTAACCAGAGCTGCTTTTGAAGTTCCTTCAGGTTAAATGATGGGACAAGAGTTCCAAGGAAGGACAGCAGAAGAGAGAGGCAAACACTTCAAAGAGCTAGAATCAATGGAAGATGTTCCTGCTTTGGGATGACACTTTAGCTCATACTATCTTGGCATGGGAAAGATTTATTTTAAGAAACAAGGTCATACCTCCATTGGCTGTGTGGACTTCAGCAAACACTTTCTGCCTACTTATTCTATCCACATCATCATTCAGTACTTGGTGCCTATCTCTGGGGCCTCTGGAAGCTATCCCCAGTTCATGACCCCTGCCTGCACAAGCCATGAGTCACAGAAGGACCCCAACCCATACTCACATATACAGAACATCTTCCCCAGTACAGGTCTGTAGCTAATTGCAAAAACTGAGGAAATTGGAGAGAACTCTAAAATGTGCAGTTCTCAACCTTCTTAATGCTGTGACCCCTTAATATAGTTCCTCATGTTGTGGTGACCCCCAACCAAAAGTTATTTCATTGATATTTTGTAACTGTAGATTTGCTACTGTTAGGAATCATAATGTAAATATCTGATATGCAAGATCTCTTATATGTGAAGTTGAGAGATTTAATCTCTTTGGAGATGTTAAAGACTCTGAGAGAAAAGGGATACCCCTTGACAACATCAGCAGTCAGGACTACAGGGAAGAGAATTCCACGAATTCTTGTTGCTCCTAAATGCACTTCATGCAAGAGTCCAATCTCATCTAATAGAGGGCACCAGTGACAGGGAAGATGGTAGGTTTGGTGACCAAACATGCTCTGGGAAAATCACATGAAGACTACCAATGTCTTGGCAAGGCTAGGAGAAAGTCGAGATTTCTCTGCAGGCTTTTGCTGGAGCTCTCCAGGCAGCCCCAGCTCTGCCAAGTGCATTCCAGAGCTTGCCTCAGATGCCCAGACCAGCAAAGGCCTTTGCATTTGCAGTGACTTCACACTCAGCCAAAAGTAAACACGCTCTCCACTTTTTCCATGGACAAATACTAACCCCAAATTGCCAGTGTTGGCCTCTGTGCAATCCAAGTGGAAAGCCGTCTTTCCCAAGAAAATAAAGCCATTTTAACTCAATGATACCTCTTGGCCGCAAGAGAAAACTTTGCTAAAAGCTTCCTAGAAATTATTTATCGTGCAGTCATGCAGGATGCTATGATCACACAAGCAATCCCTAACAATGGAACAGTGGCACTCAAAATACTCACAACCGACGATCAAAGAATGCCATCTCCAACACCTGCACTCCAGACTCAAGCAGTACATTTGTAACACACATGAGACCCACTACTCTCGCACCCATACATGCACACAGCTCACCGCCACCTGACTGGAATATTCTTTCTACAAGTAGACTGTGATAAGGCAGGTACTGATCGGAATAAAAAGCAAAATGTCCCAAAAAACCAAAGCTGTGTCGCACGTCGGCACCTGCCAAACATACATCTCGCCTCTCTCCCACCTTGCACTCAGAATCCACATGGTCTACGTTCGGTTGCTTCATAAGCAGTAAGAAGAGCAGAGGCTCCAGACTTACCAGGTTGGAGTTGGTGGCGTTGGAGTCATCTTCTGGAAAGGGAATATAGATCGCTAAGGCCACACAATTGGCAAAAATAGTCAGTAAAATAATTATTTCAAATGGTCTGAGAAAGGAGTTAAGGAGATCAATGCCATTGTTAACACAAGTGAAACAAACATATATCTATGTATTTTTTAGATGAATCAAAGATTCGTAAGAATTCTGTTTAAACAATGCATTCCAAGCCCCTTGTATTCTGAAGAGAAACATATGCCTTTTAAGTGCTTCTAGTGGACCCCAGCCAAAATTTTTTCCTAATATGTCAAGAGCAGTGGAGGCCAGTCGCGTGCCAGAGTAAACACAGATTTCTAAATACTTCTTCCCCTCTTTTATTTATTTAGATTACATTTGATTTCATTTTCTTCATGTGGGCTTAGGGTGAAGTGCCCTTTCTGCTCCAGGAAAGATTCTCCATAGGGCCCCACTTCCATGACAGTTCGTTCACGAACTGTCACCAATGGACCCATGCATACATGGTAAGGGAGAGCAGTGGGGTGGGGTTTAAAACAAAATGACCATTCATGGAAATCTACAGATTTTGCTTTTCAGTTTTTGGAAGCAAGGTTGAAAGTGTTCTACCTCCCTTGGGCTTAGGACTCCCCAAAGCCAGGCAGTATGTGCACTGTGGGTTCAGAGGTAGGAACTGTCTCCCCTTGCCAGCTTAGCTCTGCATAGGACATGAGGCCAAAACTGGCTTTAGTGTATAAGGCTCAACTAACTGGTCCTCTTACCACAAGCAGTGATGGCCTGGGCTATAGAGCATCAACCCAGGGTCCACTCACTAATAACAGCATAGTCTGGTGCTCTCATGGAAACACCAGGGCAGGACACAGTGAGCAGTAAGCTAATGTGATAGTACTTTTTTTTTTTGTTTGTTTGTTTTTTTGTTTTTTTGAGACAGGGTTTCTCAGTGTAGCTTTGCGCCTTTCCTGGAACTCGCTTTGGAGCCCAGGCTGGCCTCGAACTCACAGGGATCCACCTGGCTCTGCCTCCCAAGTGCTGGGATTAAAGGCGTGTGCCACCACCACCCGGTTTGTAATAGTACTCTTCTACTGAGACCACACCATACCAAGAAAGGGAGTCTTTACAGGAAGTCCCAATTTGTGTTCCCACAACTAATTTCCTGGCCTCTTTCACAGATCCTCTTCTAAGAGGCTTCCTATTGCAATGACAAAACTCTATGACCCAAAACAACGTGGGGAGGAAAGGGTCTATTACAGCTTACAGCTTGTGGTCTATCACAAAGGGAAGTTAGGGCAGGACTCAAGCCAGGAACCCAGAGGCAGGAACTGAAGCCGAGAACGCAGAGGATGCTGATTACTGGCTTGTTCCTTATGGCTTGCTCCACCAGCTTTCTTATACAACCCAGGACACCTGCCCAGAGGTGGCATTGCCCACAGGGAGCTGCGCCTCCTACATCAATCATTAATCAGGAAAATGCTCCACAGACTTGCCTACAGGCCAATCTGATAGAAGTATTTTCTTAGTTGCGGTTCCCTTTTCCCAGATGACCTGGCTTGTGCCAAGTCAACAAAAAACTAACAGGCACAGACCCTAATGAGAGGAAGGGAATGGATGACAACTGCAGGGTAGAGGAACCAACTGAACTCTCACAGAAATAACAAACTTTGAACCAAGAAGAGGCCCTGGAGATTACCTGTTCCAAACCTTTGAGGCCCAGGAAAGGGAAAGCTAAGAACTATATCACAGGTGAGTGGTCATACAGCACCAGAACCAGATTTCCGCCACCATGTCCAGTGCCACCATGTCCAGTGCTCTTCTCAAGCATTCAAGCTTGGGTTCACAAGCTTGCTAGGCAAGGGCACAGAGTTCTGTACTCAGGGGGAATCTGGATGACTGTTTTCAAAACGGATCCCCAGCAGCTGCATGGCAGAACTGAGGATGCCTCAGAAGATGTGCCTTTGTCCACGTGTCTTGGTATCACAAGATGACCTGTGAGGAGGGCCTGACCATCATCTCCCCTGCCCAAGGTCCCCAGAAGGCAAGGAACAAGGCCAGGCTCAGAGTCCAGTCATAGCAATAGGTTCACCCTTTATGACCTGCTACCCTGAGATGGCCAGGATTCAACAGCAATGGAGTCAGGAGCTAGTGTCAGGGAGGTGACAGCAAGGACACCAAAGCCTTCATGTCAAGCTCTGTGATGACTGCCCCACCCCCAGGCACCAAACACCTGGAAAGAGCCCGCAATCTCTACTGCTAATGGAGGTTGTGGTGTGCCTGACGTCATCAAGTTAGCAGCTAGAACAGGACCCGGACCCAGAAAGTAGGTTGCTGAGTCAGTTGTGAGACCACTTTGTGCTGATCTGCCTGAGGTGGCCCTGGGGGCATTTCAGAAAGCTAGTTCTAACCCTCCTTCTTCATCCCCTCTTCCTAACCATGCTCTGGCCTACCCGGGACAATGACAGCCTAGGCTGACAGCCTAGGTTGCATGGTTCCATTCTCATTGTCTGGTGCCCTATCAGGAAAGGGCACCGGAAGGCGGCTGAGCCAGGCCCCATGAATATCCACTTGTCAGATGTCCTCACTGCCTCTGCAGGTCAGGGGGCCAAGCCTGAAGTTTCTCAAGGGCTGCCCCTACATCCCTACTACACGCACACATACATACAAGCAACCTACCCATCCCCACACACTAAAGCTCCAGGCTGATGCTGGGGGACACTATATGTCAAGAAGACAAACAGGCAGATGGAGAGCTGCAGCTGAGATGCAGAGGAAAACCCAGAAAGCCTGATGCACTCATATCACCCTCCAAGAACCATTGTTTAAACTGCCCATCAGGTGACAGCACCAGGCCCCACCTTCTCAAGAGCTGTTGAGTACATAAGGCTCTCTCCACATGTGTTCTAGGCAGTTTGGAACTTTCACATAGCTAATACCACATTCTCCCCCTCTCCCCAGGTGGGAAAGCACCTTCTCACAGGAGGGTCAGCTACACTAATCATCCAGTAAGGGCTGCAGACTCAGGTCCCCTGTAGACCAACAATGGAATGCACTTTCCTGAGTATCAAGTCAATCGCTATTTATTCTCACCCAGTAACTACGTCCATCTAGTGACCATTTCTACCTAGTACCTATGTATTCCCACCTAGTTACTATCTAGTTCCACCAAGCAACTATCTAATCCGACCTGATAAATCACTATCTGGTCCCACCTAGTAACTATCTAGTATCATTTAGTTACTATCTAGACTTGCCTAGACCTTGGCCACACTATTTAGTACTGCAGTGCAGGGAGTTTGGGAAGAGTATGCATTTTGAATGTGGAGAATCTGGATTTAAAACCAGCTGTGTCACCACCTGCTCTATGAATTAGGGGAAGTTTTTTGAATCTCAGGCTCTCCCTGCTCTTCCTTTCATAGTGGTTATCTACAGGGTCCTAGTTCCCTTGCTCCATGGCTCTGAAGGCAGCCTGATGGGACTGACCAAGTCCAGCTTCTTACCATTTTGGACTACATGTGGCTTAGCAGCCTGGACAAATTTGGGAGCAGCCCTTGCTTAGAACTGCATCCTGTTGTAGTTACTTTTGGAAAGGGAATTCAAATATTCCAAGGAAGAGTTCTGTTTGCTCCACAGAACTTTATTTTCACCCCAGGTCATCTTCTTTTACCTTCCAGGCAAAGGTCTTTAAATCTTTCCCTAGAAACTCACAAATGAAACTGAACACTCCATCCAGCTGGAAAGAATTTGAGTTAAAAAAATTTTTGAATTCAACTTTTTAAACTCAAATTTTAATTTGAGTTTAAAAAAATACCCAGCACTACGTCTCGGAGTTCTAATACTGTCTGTTCCTAGTCATGTGACCTGGAGAGTTTCATGTGGCTTATTCTACCCCTGGTGATAGTCAGGGCTGAGCTTTGAGGTCTTTTCCAGTGTAACTTAATGCTCAGACATTAAGACTTGTGTCCATGGTGACAGCCCAGCCTTTTAAAGACATGCTTTCTAAACATCCCTCTACTCCTGTCTGGGTGTCTGAAGTAGATACATGTCACTATAGACGATGCTTTCAACTTTGGCTATACCAGAGCCTTGCCTGGAGAATGTCCTGGGGATTAGTGGGACCTGTGGCATCTAGAATTTGATAAACCTTCCCAGGTGCTGCCAATGCATAGCCCAGGCTGAGAACCCCTGCTGCCAAGCCCTAAGCCAAGAGCTAGAGCACCGACCACTGTGTTCTCATGCATCTCCTGGCCCATTCACACTAGAAAGAGGTCAGGTTGTGAGCTCCCACAACACCACGCTATAGGGAAGAAAGTTATGGAGCAGCATACAACTACAATGGATAGCTACATAGCATGGATACAAGTTCATATTCCATGTTGACTATACACAAGTTCGCCCTGAGGTTACTTGTGACAGGTCGAGTATAGAAATGATAGAAAAGAGGGTAGATTATTGCATCTACTCTGAAAAGAAAAGCAAATAGAGGGTATAGATATGATATAGATACAAAGGTAGATTTTTTAAAAATTCGTCTTCAGTCGAGTGTCCCTTCTCTCAAATACTTGGGACTGAAAGTGTTCCATACTTGGATTTTTGGAATCCCCTCAGATTCATAATGAGAAATCTTGGGGATGGGACCCAAGTCTGAACTTGAAATTCATTTATGTTCTATATACACCTTATACATACAGACAACACAAATTTTCAGTGCCTGCTTTTGACTGCCACCTGTCACACGGATCAAATGGACAACTTCCCATTTGTGTTGATACTGTAAAAGCTTTAGATTGTAGAAGAATTGAGATTTTGATTTTTTTGTTTGTTTGTTTAGGGATGTTTGTAATACTAGTAAATTTTTGTACCTTGTCCTCTCAGATAGTGACTCACGGAGTCTAGTGGGAAGGTCTAGAGTTCTAACTTTATCACTGAGGCAGTAAATACAAGAGAGACTTAACATCACCAGCCCAAGTCTACGCTGGTATCCCCAGAGGGCCAGGCAGCCCCTAGGTGCAGGTCCAAGGAACACCTTGGCCAGCCCCCAGCATAAAGGATATTTCCATTCAACGATGCTTATGCATGCCCTCCGGATGGGGTTCTTCAGAGTCAGGCAGAGCAGAGCCCGAGGTGGCCGTGTGGCAGTCGTACCACCCTGCTTCTTGGGTTTCCCATACTGCTGCCGCTTCCGCTGGGTGGAGCTAACGGTAGAGATGGTTGCGTTGCCAGCACTGCCCATGAGCTTGGCCTGCCGGGCGGCATCAATGGCTGCCTGCCAGGACAGCGCTGCCCCTGGAGTAGGGATGTGCTCGGGGGCGAGCCCTGCCGCAGCATTGGCATTCATGTTGGCATGAGCTGGGCGTGGGCTCCCATAGTTGGAACCTGCAAAGAGAGAAAAGACAACAGTTACTCTGGTGAAAATAGGCACACTTGGGGACACACTTTGGATTCCAGACACAACTTTTGAAAAAAAAAATCTTCTTTTTTTTCAAGCTGTTGCAGGAACTTGGGAGGTGACATACAAGAACACTAATATGTATGCTGAGAAATACAGCCAGGAAATCTATTCTGGGCCTTGCTGACCTAGTTCAACTGGATGACCTTGGGCATGTCACTCTCCTCTCTGGCCTCACTGACTTGACTTAGGCGGATGAGAGGTGAGAACGCTTCCACAGTACTGAGATAGTGAGACAGAGTACAGGGAAAGGCACAATTAATGCAACACGTGGGTCCTACAGTGCTTCTTCATGAATGGTCTTAGATGAAATAGTTACTGAAGGAAGGAACGGGAGAACATGAGCGTAAGATACAGGAGCAAGGAAGAAGGAGAAGTAAAGGATGAGCAGGTATTCCAGCACAGGAGCTGAGGATGCAAACGCAGGCCCTGGAGAGGGTGAGACCCTCAGCTCCCACTCAAGTCCAACGGCAGAAATAAACATGCGGTGAGGGCTTAGGCTGAAGTAAGCTCATATCCAGTGAAGGGATCTGGATACTGAATGCTCCCCTCCAAGACCACACCAACATGGTCCCAGGGAGACCTTCCCAAGCCACTTTCTCCTACCACTGCGATGATTAAGTTACTTTAGTAACTTAGCTGTTGCTCAGTTAAGATGAGTCAGTTATCTCTGTCTCATGCAATCAAAAGAGACCAACCAACACGCTTGCACAGTGTGCAACACACTTGCTGGGTTCCCAAGTCTTCCCCATAACAACAGCCACAGGCAATAAATTTCAACTGTAAGCCAAATGATTGACATCAGATTCCACAATGCTGATGGAAGGATTCTGAGACTTTTCTGGGCACAAGAGGAAAGCTTATCATAATAGATTACCGTTGCCTACTGTGGACAGAGGATAAGGAGTGAGAAAGGAACAGATGCTATCTACTTATCTACCCACTGGATATCAAGGCAAGCACATCAGGTCTTCTTTGGTACCAGCTGTCATCAGCCACCTGCACAGCTGCTCTCTATCTGTGACATTCGACTTTAGCTTTATTCCACAGATCCTGGTAAAGTATCTCCATTGTACCCACTTTCCTGGCATATTCATCTCACCACACAATCCCTTCACTCTCTTCCCTTCCTCTGCCCAGTGGCTCCAGGCAACTGCTGCACCCCAGGGGCACAGTATATTTACCAGAATATCAGGCTTGTGAAGAATAGACGTTTCCTAGACTGAGAAGACCCCTCTGTCACAGCTTGTCATTTCCTGCCCTGCTCTCAATATATAGATAGCGAGAAGAAAGCAAGGAAGGCCTCAAGAAGGCTGGGAACTTGGGCTTTCTTAGTAAGACCCCAGAGCAGAAAGCTGAGAGCATGGGTTTGGATTAGTCGAGGCAGCTGAAGCAGAGCTTCTCTCCTAAGCAGCAATATAGCTGTCTTCATTCAACTCACAAGAAAACAAAGGAGCGCGTGACTCATTAAAGGTCACAATGTGAGGCAGTGGAAGATTCTGCCGCACTCAGAACTCGTGGTGAACTGCCTCACTATGCTCCTCCCTCCTCAGATCTTTCAACACTCCATACACACGCACACGTGTGTACACGCAAGCACAGGGACACAAACACACCTCCTCCTGTACTTTCTGGGCTGAAGAGAAAGTGGTGAATATCCGTATTTAATGCACAGCATCTCCAACACTAACACCTGTGGTGGCTTCTCAGGGCACCTCCCTGGTGACTGAGAGTGGAAAATATCCCTGCTTCTTTTTCTTACACTGGTGTGACCAGTTCCAAAGTGGCCCTGTGCCCCATCCTGGTTTGCCAAACTGGGCTGTCACTTCATTCTCTCCGGCTTTTTTCTGTGTGTGGCATGCAATTTTGACTTTGTAGACTCTATTTGGCATTGACAAAATTTAGTGGGTGCAATTGTAGCTCCTGGATTTATCTTCCCGTACATCTATGAAAGCAGCCATGTTCCCCTCCTGCCAGCCTTGCACACCCCATCCCCTACTCACGTTCACGCATCACAACGGCCCCTAAGTCCATCACCTTCATTGCTCTCGTATCAGTTGCCTCACTTCCCAAACCAGCAATGCTAGGGCTTTGGGATGATTTTTTGTTTTGTTTTGTTTTTCGAGACAGGGTTTCTCTGTGTAGCTTTGCGCCTTTCCTGGAACTCGCTTTGGAGACCAGGCTGGCCTCGAACTCACAGAGATCCGCCTGGCTCTGCCTCGCGAGTGCTGGGATTAAAGGTGTGCGCCACCACCGCCTGGCAAGGGATGATTCTTAAGAAGAAGGTGGAAAGCACTAGTGTAAAAACCAGCAAGGGGTCCTGGGTACCTTGAGCAAGAGGCAGGATCTCCCTGGAAAAGCCAGGGAGCCCACCAATGCCCAAGCCTCTTGGATGGACTCCTGGCCACCCTCAAACTCCACAGGGTTCCTTATTTATATTGAGACCTATTTCCAGAACGCCAGGATACCTCCGGAACATGCATCTAGAGAAAGCAGAGGCCTGAGAGTTCAGAGGGGTGGGATGTAAACAATAGGACAAGAATACAGCTATCCTAGAATACTGCTATAGCCTTTGAGTGATGAAAGGCACTCCCATCATAAATGGCCACATGCAGGAAAGGAAGAAGTGTATTCTAAAGGTCAGTCTCCATGAGTGCTCTACTTTAAGGTCACTGTGACCTTGGCCTCTCCAAGGCACTTTCCCATCCAGACCTGAGGTCCTAGGAGTGTCTCAAGGACACTGACAATGAGAAGTACAACCCCAGGAGTCTCAGGAGTGGGGAACTTCCATATATGTAGCAAGGATTCTGAATTCAGAGTAACACCATGAAGGTAGGGCAGCCCACATTGTTTCTCTGATGGTTTTGTTAGCACAAAATCACCACCCAATGCAAAGACCAATTTTCAAATTATAAGGCTGATTCAAAGCTTTGCTTCCTGGCTGCCAGATGAACCAATGCCACCGGCTAAGTCTGATCTGGCTCCAGCCTTACTGGGCTATACCCACTCATACTCTGGTACCCAAGAAAATCCCAGAACAGCAGCTCAGCAGACTAGACCACATGGAAACAGGTAAGAGCTCTACAGCATCAACCTCTTCCAGATATAAGAAAAATCATTACTGTCCAGTGACTGGGCTCCCTTGAGAACAGCAGCATCCATGCCTACTACATGCAGGTGCTGCCCCTTCTCAGAAGGACAAGGACACAGCAAGACCCCGGCACAGACCTCTTAGCCTCATACCACCCTGCCCTGCAAGGGCCTAGAGAGATGTCCCAGTCAGGGAATGGACACATGCTTCCTCATTTCCTCCCAGTTGGAAATATGTCCAGTGCTGAAACAGTGAGCTTTAAAAAAAAAAATTCATTCCCTACCCCAGAAGATGCTCAACATCTATTGTTAGTGACTATAACAATAATGATGACCCTATAAGCAAGAATGTTGTCATGGTGTGTATTGTAAGTATCCCCTAAAGGCTCACAGGCTTCATCTTCATTACACGAAGGTGGAAAACCATCAAGAGGTAGGATCTGATGAAAGGCACTTGACTCACTGGGGATATGTCCTTGAGGGAATATAATCGCCCACCCTTCCTGTCATTTTCCTCCCCAGCCACCGAAGTGAAAGGTCTGTGCAAGCCCCTACTCCCTGACCATGATGCAGTACCTCCCACAGACCTGAGAGCAATGAGCCAAAGGACCGTGGACTGGATCTTCTAAACCTGTGAGTCAAAGTAAGCCCTTCCTCCCTCCAGGCTGTGGCCTCTGGTAGTTCCACAGTGAAGAAAGCTAACTGACAAAGAGATAGACCACAGGCAAACATGACAGGTTACTTGATGTTGTCTGTCCATCTCCACCTTGAGCACTGAGTCTTTCCACGTGCTCCATGGATGGGGAGGAGCTCTGACAAAAGAGAAGTGACTAATGGTCTCTACTTCCTATGTCACCATCTAGTCCAGACACCATCCTATGCCACCATCTAGTCCAGACACCATCCTATGTCACCATCTAGTCCAGACACCATCCTATGTCACCATCTAGTCCAGACACCATCCTATGCCACCATCTAGTCCAGACATCATCCTATGTCACCATCTAGTCCAGGCCGCCATCCTATGTCACCATCTAGTCCAGACATCATCCTATGCCACCATCTAGTCCAGACACCATCCTATGTCACCATCTAGTCCAGACACCATCCTATGTCACCATCTAGTCCAGACACCATCCTATGTCACCATCTAGTCCAGACACCATCCTATGTCACCATCTAGTCCAGACACCATCCTATGCCACCATCTAGTCCAGACACCATCCTATGCCACCATCTAGTCCAGACATCATCCTATGTCACCATCTAGTCCAGACACCATCCTATGTCACCATCTAGTCCAGACACCATCCTATGTCACCATCTAGTCCAGACATCATCCTATGCCACCATCTAGTCCAGACACCATCCTATGTCACCATCTAGTCCAGACACCATCCTATGTCACCATCTAGTCCAGACACCATCCTATGTCACCATCTAGTCCAGACATCATCCTATGCCACCATCTAGTCCAGACATCATCCTATGTCACCATCTAGTCCAGACACCATCCTATGCCACCATCTAGTCCAGACATCATCCTATGCCACCATCTAGTCCAGACATCATCCTATGTCACCATCTAGTCCAGACACCATCCTATGTCACCATCTAGTCCAGACATCATCCTATGCCACCTCTCTAGTCCAGACACCATCCTATGCCACCATCTAGTCCAGACATCATCCTATGCCACCATCTAGTCCAGACACCATCCTATGCCACCATCTAGTCCAGGCACCATCCTATGTCACCATCTAGTCCAGACACCATCCTATGTCACCATCTAGTCCAGACACCATCCTATGTCACCATCTAGTCCAGGCACCATCCTATGTCACCATCTAGTCCAGACATCATCCTATGCCACCTCTCTAGTCCAGACATCATCCTATGCCACCTCTCTAGTCCAGGCCGCCATCCTATGTCACCATCTAGTCCAGGCACCATCCTATGTCACCATCTAGTCCAGGCACCATCCTATGTCACCACTCTAGTCCAGACACCATCCTATGCCACCATCTAGTCCAGGCACCATCCTATGTCACCATCTAGTCCAGACACCATCCTATGTCACCACTCTAGTCCAGACATCATCCTATGCCACCACTCTAGTCCAGACACTATCCTATGCCACCATCTAGTCCAGGCACCATCCTATGTCACCATCTAGTCCAGACACCATCCTATGTCACCATCTAGTCCAGACATCATCCTATGTCACCACTCTAGTCCAGACATCATCCTATGCCACCACTCTAGTCCAGGCACCATCCTATGTCACCATCTAGTCCAGGCACCATCCTATGTCACCACTCTAGTCCAAGCCATCATCTTTTCCTGCCCAGATATGCTGCAGGAGTCCCTGAAATTTCTCTCATTCCAGGCTTCCCCATCTCTAACCCAAGCCTCACTCATAACTAGTCACAATGATCTCTCGGGAAACACAAATACCAAATCAGGTCCTGTCAGGCTCCTGCTTCAATCATTTTCCAACCCAAACTCTCTGTCATGTTTCTTGAAGACTGTGCATGCTGGCCCAGCCCAATTTCCCTGCACTTATTACATACTGACCTCCTTTCATCCCTGAAACATGCCCAGTTCTTGTCTGCCACAGTGCATTTGCATGTACGTAGAATGCTCTTCCCTCTAATCTTGGTTTAGTAGTTCCTTTCCATACTCCAGACCCGGCTTGAAACACTTCTGCCATAAAAGCTCAAGGAAGCAGAACCCAAGCAGTAGCTTTCAGCATTCCCGCCCCTCCTTCCCCCATGCCACCCTTGAGTAAAGATGCCCAGATCCCTGGGCATCAAAAAGGGATCCCCAATGAGCCACCGACATGGAAAAGATAGGAGCTTCAACAGCATAGCCTTCCTTTGGTGGTCATGTGCCTTCTGCCACAAAAATAGAGCTGGTGACTCCTCAGGAATACCTTAGTGACTTCTAGATCAGAAGGCAGTTCACCCAGGAAGGAAAAGGCTGCAAACTGATGCCATACTGGAGTCTTGGTTCCTCAAGAGTCTCTGAGGACATAGCAAAGGCCTTCTTTTTGTATCAGAAGTCACCCAAGACCTTTGTGGCCATCTATCCAAATTTTACATACGTCAGTCCCCCATGGTGACAAGGGCCCCATATTCCCCTAAAAGCACAGTAGCTATCCTTAAAAGGGAGCTGCGCTGGCTTGAACTTGTAAACCTGGTGACTAGAAAGCAAGAGGACCCAGTCTCCTGATCTTGACTCAGCCAAGAGTCTGTCCATCACCAGCTCAGAAGGGCTTATCCACGGATGAATCCAGTGTGCCTTCAGGGTCACCCTGTGGCATAGAGTGACAGGCAGAGGCTATCTTGGCTGCTCTTCCAACCCTTCTTCTACTGCCTCCCTGGACTACAGAGGCCAAGAGCTGCAACAAGGCTTGGTCTCCTTGAAGCCAGAATTCCTAATATGGCTTCGAGAATGAATAACCCAGACCCAAAGGGAAAGCAAAGCTGGTGAGGAGGGGTCTGCTTACTGGTACAGAGCTCCGGGGTCCTGCCAACAGCCTCCTAACCTCGTGGGGTACAGGGGTTGCGACTGCCCAGCTCCCTAACCAAATGCAGTTCCCTTGACCTGCTCCACAGTGCTGCTTGGTATCACTCCTACAAGTCCATTCTAAGGCTGCCTCCCCACCCCCAGCCCTTCCGGCTCACTCCGAATCCTTCAAATCCTGTATTAAGTACTTTTCTTCCTAAAATGGCCACAGCAGCTCAAGACATGTCATCTTACAGCAACATGCTATGCAGTACAGCTTTGTTGCTGTTGTTTGGGTTTGGGGTTTGGTTTTCTGTTTTCTGCAACAGAGTCTCACTCTATGGCTGAGCCTGGAACTCACTCTATAGCCCAATCTGGTCTCAAACTAAAGGCAATTCTCCAGCCCCAGCCACTCAAATGCTGGGATTACAGGCATGAGCCACCATTCCCAGGTCCAATTATAACATTTAAAGTAGTGAAAATGGAATGTCATTTTGAAATATCCAATATGGTGGCTACCAGTCAAATGTGTCTGTGGAGCACATGAAACATCTCTAGTACAACTGAGGAAGTACATTTTAAGTTCTATTTCATTTCAGTTAATTTCCACCTAACACAAGTCTGGAGACGACCACATTGGACAGTACTCCTGGGCGCTCAGAGAAGGGCACACTGAAGACTGAGGTGTGAAGTAGGAGAGAGGTAAGAAAGCACTTGGTTCTAACAGGGAGAAGGGAGCAACCAATAAGGGGTCCAGATGTGATGGGTGGGTAGCTTTTCCCATCTTAACATAACCACTGCCTGCAAAAAATAAATAAATAAATAAATAAAAAAACAAAAAACAAAAATCCTACCCAAGCATCAGGATTCTCAGCTCCAATAGACAACAAAGCCATGGCTATCTTTACCTATCTGATACTCAGAGAATCAGTGTGGAACAATTTTCTTCAATGGGCAGATAGAAACCTGACATTGCCCCTCAAGCTGGGAGGAGAAGATGAAATGAAAACTTGCCTTGAGTGTCTCAGCCCTGGAGCTGTGCACCCAAACTGCCTCAATACAATACAGCAGCATCCCAACTCTTCCTCATTTTCCCAGAAGAGATGAGATACAGAGGACAGTCCCATGCCCACAGCCATCACATCTGCTCCATAATGAAGGGACAGCAAGGAACAAGGGCATCTGCAGGATCTCCCCAACTCAGCAGATCAGCGCTGCCGTAACTAGAGCACCTTCCTCTGCTGACCCACCAGAGGCAGGAGAGAAGGCCAGTAGAGAAGCTGAGCATTCCCAAAGCCACACCAACCAGAAGGTGGCCATGCCAACAGCAACCTCACCTCCTCAGACCCAGCACAGAAATCTCTTCTCTATTCCCTTTGCTGCACAGCAAGTCAAGAAGATGACAGAGGAGAAGGAACCCCAATAAGGAGTCCCATTTGAGGAAAGCCTCATCAAGGTTAACCTTTCCCCGCTAGACACTAATCACAATGCCACTTCATCCTTGGTATCAGCAGGCATGAAGGGGGAAACTCACAGACGCAGCTAAATCTCAGGCTTCAATCACTCAGAGCAAACCACAATAACAGTAAAATACTCCTCCATGTCTTCCGTGGCACGGAGGAAAGGGGGCCTTCCATTTCACCGTCACCTGGTGACAACACACCGAAATTCAGTGAGTTCATTGAGTCTACTCAAAGTCAACAGGAAGTTGTTTGGGTAGCTGGTGTTCAGGGACAGTGTCATAGCAGCCTGGCAGAATGGCTGAAAGTTCAACCCGTATAACTTTCACGTTTTAATACATTTTCCAAATCCTGTACATTAAATGATTCTTTGGTAAGGGAGCTCAGGTCTGATTTTGTCTTATAGACTACAGATTCCACCACAGATTCCACCAGAATTACCACAGCCAAACCAGTGCCAGAGTCCTGTCCCACTGTCGAAAGCCCCCTCTGGAAGGGGCACAGTTCCACCTAGCAAACACCTGCTGCTGTCACAGAGAGGAGCAAGGAGTTCCATGCACCCTCTACATGAACTCCTGGTGTTTTTGTGCCACCTGCAGCCAAGGCTCTAGACACACAGCCTGGGTTTTCCAGCAGTGGCTCTCCAGAACAGAACTTTGTGGGCTGAAGGTGACCAAGGTTGAAAGGTTACTGAAAAGAAGCCAGATCTTTTCCTTTCTCTTTTTATGTGGTTCAGAGACAATTTTGCTCTCACTGATGCATTTCCATGAAAAATATCAGGATGGCACATTAGAGGAGAACATGTTCCTATGTCTGTCAGGATACCTAGTTGAACCAGGTCTCAAATGGACTGTCTATCCAACCACAAGATTTGGAAGAAGTCCAAGCAGAACCAGACATCAGAGAGGGTGTGTGTCTTTCCATGAGCTGCACAGCTTCGTGGTCTCACACTACTGTGTAACATTTCCCTGAAGATTAAAACATTCCATCCTGCAGAAAGTTCCTTAAGCAGAAAGGTAAACAACTCAAAATAGCTTCAGGAAGTCCCTGAAACTGACCAGATTCACCAGGCCTCTCCTTGCCAGAGTAAGCAATAAAAGCTTAGCATCCCCCTCTAAGGAAGTTAGGCTGAGCTGCAAAGAAGACTCTATAAAGAGAAAAACTGTAAAGACTCTGAGACCAGACTGGTTGCCTGGAAGAAACAGAAAGCAGACAAGCTGCCTGAAAAGCTTTAGACCCAAGGCATCAGGAAAGGCTACTCGCTGCCTCCAGGCTGTGTACTGTGCTCTAGGTTCCAAGCTTTGTCAGTTGTCACCTATGCTGGGGTAACCTTTGGTGATGCAGCTGTCTGAGTCATTTTCTGCTCCTGTGAGAAACCCTTCACCCATACTCCTGTGAGTAACTCAAAAAAATGCATTGGTTCACCAAATGGGACATTTGTGGTATACTTACTTTGGCCTGTTGTGGGTTCCAGTTCCCTATCTGGAGTGAGTAGACATGTGTGTTACATCTCTCCAGGGAAAGTTTTGTCACATAACATGCATCCAGGCCCCTGATTCTATAAAGTACCAAGTAAAATAGACATTTCTCTGGGTCTCAGTCAACTGTTCTGAAAAATAGAATTAACAATGCATTCCTTGCAGGACAACCAAGACTACTAAATGAGATTATGCATCTGAAAATTCTACCCAAAGAACAGTAGCTATTAATAAGAACTGTTCCAGATACCCACACAGAGAGCCTCAGGACACAAAGGAAGACTACCTTCTTCCAATGAAGAGAAACATGAAGTGTTGTATTATTTTTTAAATATTTTACCTACACACATCTTTTGGTTCAAGCACCAGCTCTTTAAAATGGTTGCATTGCGCACACACAGATAAAGTGTCAGTTTGTGGGGAGAACTACAAGTACAGAGAGATCCAGAGGCCCCACAGTATGATGTTCCCTTTCCACTGTTCCACTGTTGGGGTTGCGTGGCAGAGGAGAGGTGCTACCCCTCACATTCACACACTGGAAAGCAATATATGTTCAGAAACAGAGTCACACGGGCCTGCTTGTCTTATTCCTGCATGTCTCTCATCCTCACTAAGGTGGAAGAAGGAAACATCAACCCTGTTGCTTCATATCCCCTGTACATTTAATAGTGGTGCTACGTGCAAAGTATAACACTCCTTTCATTTACAATGGTTACACTCATTTGTCTTGTTAACCTCTAAAACCTCTGCCAACAGGCAGACAACAAGGTGGAAGGCAACAGCAATAAACCCACAAGTAAAAAGTAAGCTCCATACCAATACAGAACTGTCTAGATGGGAACATGTTTGATGGGAAGACTAAGATAAAAGCTCAGGGCTCTGAACCCTACTCCCAGTTCCTTTCCTTCCACTCTGTGCTCACTCCTGAAGTCCTCTCCTTAGCTCTCCTTTTCCTTGTCTTCAGAATGAAATTCTAAACACTGTAAGAAGTCCTCCGTCTCAGCACTTAAGCTCCAGAGCTCTCTGGGCTAGGCATCATATGGCTCTCACCTTCTTGACAACTAGCCTGACCCTACCAAAGCCTCTCCTGCCCATTACTTGAGCTAAGTGCCCCAGCATCCCCTCCCTCAAACAATAGTTGGGCTCTTTCCAATGGAAAAGCTGTACCCAGCTGCTCTACTCACTGCCTTCTGTTAGCCTAGGCATAGGAACTCACAACCTCCTGAAAGCCTATGCATAAGAGTCAAATGCACCCCATGGGCATTCATCTGGGAAGGGTAGCAAGGAAGACAGCTGGGAGCCATCCCCAGCAGTGGACAGGTCCCAGCAGAGGATGTAAAGAGTCAACGGGGAAGGATGAGCCATCCTGGGCTCATCACCGTTTACATGCAAGTCCATAAAGCCAGAGAGGCACTGTACCACAACTAGTATGTCTATGATCAATAGAAAGTATCAGGTATTAATAAAAATACAGAAAAGCAGAACTACCACACATTCTTTCTGGCAGTATGGAATGGTGCAAGCCACTGAAAAGCAGGATGGAAGCTCCTCCAAAAATTAAACATTCAATTATTATATGACCCAGCAATTTTACTAGTGGGCATACATTCAAAATTATTAGGAAGTAAACACTCCAACAGGCATTTGTAGACCAGGGTCCACAGCAGCACTGTTCACAAGAGACAAAAGACAGAGACAACACAAGTCCCCCAATGGGTCACTGGGTCATCAAAGTGTGCTCTACACTGGAAGATTGATCAGCCCTGGATAGGATATTCTGACACATGCTTCAAGATGAAGGGAAACATTATGATACGTGCAATACACCAGGTGTAACAGGATTCCATTCCTAAGCATTACACACATTCCATCAGGGAAGGGGGCGTAGGACTGGTCACTGGGCATTCACTGTGTATCCAGCCATTCATTCTAACCAGTTGAATGAGATTCTGCCCTGATTGATCATGGGATTTTAGAGAGGGGCTAGAGTGAATAGGCTAGGGAAGACAAGCATGGGGCATCCATCTGTGCAGCTGCGGGAAAGCCGTCATCTATGCGAGGTACACACTGGCCAATTTACTGTTTCGAGGTCATCTGAGCTCCTGTCATAGCCCTCGCCAATGTTCTGTAAGTAAGCCCAAAAAACTCTTTTAACTCAATAATAAGGTAGAAGCTTGAACTCTAAGATACCATCCTTCTGGCAGCAATAACAAGGGAATTTGCACCAATACTGAAGTGAGCCCAGGATCTGCCCTCCACAAGCACTTCCTGGGAGCTTTCAGAAGTGACACGGGGCCAGGGAAGGATGCAAAGAATCTTGGCTATAAATTACTTTCAAATATCTAATAAATCATACATGCAGATGCACAAACATGCCTTCACAAGTGAGTCAAACCAGACTCCTGTCTAGATACATCTCAAGCGCCATTAAACACCAGACGTCAGAGTCTCGGCTGGGTACCTTCCCAGCTTCAGTCTTGCCCAACACCACCTGCGGGGTAGACCACAGCACGGGCACTATGCCCCTCTGGCACCTCTCCCGGAGCTAGCCCACACAGAGAACAAAAAGAGGCTGAAAGGAAAAGTATCAGCCCAGGACCCCCAAGACCAAGTTCTCAGCACAAAGGAGATTTATTTGCCCCAGAGGGACAGAAGGCCAGGAATAAGAGACAAACACAGGAGATAGAGGACAGGGAGAAGAGGAAAGGAACAAGGGAAAGGGGACAGGGATTTCTGTCCTGAAGGGGAACAAAGGACTGCCTCTGGATAGAGGAAAGACAGACGTGGCACGTGGGAAAACAGTGGTTTATAAAGGAGCAAGGGGAAATTCTGAGTTAGGATGAAGTGTTTAATTTTAACTGGGCATGTTAATTAGGTGGGCCAAAGCGGGCTTTTGATTGCTGGACTTCAATACTTTGACAGCTGGACCTTGGTGATCAGCCTCAATAGGAGGAAGTGGCCAAATAAGGGAACAGAACTTGGTGGCTAGCTTCAGGAATGTAATCTGATAGTTTTAGCAGAGAGAGGTATGGGAGAGAAGGACAAGACCTGTCAGAGCCATGCTTGCCACACTCAAGCTATCCAGAATCCCTTCATTGGTGATGGATGAAGGAATGCTTTTTCAGTTCTACATCCTGACAACTGCAAGTCTGGAGACTGTAAGCATCATTACCATTACTAAGAGCACACTGAGGCAGAGAGATACCTGTGGCCCTGTCCAGTGAGACACAGGCAAGGGCTGACTTATCTGCCACCAACCCTCCAAATTCTTTGGCACCTAAGCCCACACTGGCGATCCCATGTACTCAGGAAATTCCTGAATGTTCTCTCTACACGCATCTCTCCCATCCTCCCTGTGCTCCCAGCTGCCCTCTGACTTCTACTCAAAGGTTTCTGACACTTTCTGAACCCAGGCATATTGGGGGTCCCTCTACTTCAACATCCTTTTTTCTTTTAGGACAGAGGAAGCATCTGATGTGCCTTCATCTTTGGGTGTGGCCAAGACTTGGGGCAATGGATGCCTGGCTTTTCCACTGCCTCAATTGCTTAAAAAGAAAAGGCCAAGTCAAAAGGCAACAGCAGAGGAGGGGTGTGGCCAAACACCCTTCAAATGAGGTCCAAAGGCCCCACTACTCTTCATCTCTAAACAGTCAGAAATTACAAAGCAGAAACAAGGCCTGTAACATCTGCAAGGCTCTCTAACCTGTGACTGTGCCCCCTCGTTTATGTTCCTCTCCTTTGTGTCCCCGTGATAATCAGGGGGGTTATAACCTGTAAGGCAAGGTGTATCTGGTTTTGCTCTATGAAGATGACAAAGGGTGGAGACTAGAGTATAGCATGTGGAAACACTTGAGCTTAGGGGGATTGTCCAGCAAATGGTAACAGCAACTACCATCCCAAAGGCAAAGGAGCATGACTAGTGGTCAGAGGCACAGACGATGACCATGAAAGCCCCAAGGGCCTGTTCTGAACTGCCAGTTGTTAGCCCCAGTACCTCAGCATGCTGCTCAAGCATTTTAAGACACCACGAGGACTTCGCCTGGTGCAGCATCTTCCAAGGTCACTGTGGCACTGCTGGCATTGCTGGGTGACTATAAAGGCTTCTGGGGCCCAGGGCTACAGAAAGGAAGGAAGATTCAAGGAAAGAGCCTGGGAAGGCTCAAGACATGGACTTATCCAATGCCTGCAACTCATACCCATATTTCCTTTGAGGTGTACATGATTCCAGCCATCTCTGCTTCCTGGAGAGCATTCTCTCTTGAGTTCATTTTTTAGCATAGCTGGATACCTGGATCTCACCTTTTCTCTCTCTTAATAAGTCCCTTGAACAAGTACATAAGACTTGAACAAGGTCACCTCCCTCCTGCGTGCAGTTACTCAGCAGCAAATACAAGTTCACCAAATGATCTCTAAGGTCCTGCACACTTTTCTAATACTCACAGATTCTAGAATTCTTATGTGGGTGGCAGAGGAATTTATTGTTTGGAACATGCTGTCAAAAGGACTCAGCTTCCCAGATGGATCCGGAGGCCCCTCCACACCCACGCCCACCCCTGAAGTCCCTCCTTGAATGATGACATAAACTTGACTGCAAAGTCTCTGCTATGTCAGGCAGACACTTCCTATGGTGTTCCCCAATCTCTAAGGCAGGATTCAGAGAGTGGAGAACAACATCTGTACCCCTACCCACCCAGCTTTAAATGGCACTGAAACTGATTTACCTGCCCTCCTGGGTGGCAGGAGCAGGTAGAAATGGAATAAAGGTAGGTGGCTGAAGGAACCCCCATGAAGTCCCCATGCATGAAGCATAGAGGACTCAACATAGCTTTGGTTCCTGTGGTCCCTGCTGCAGACTCCCCTAAGCATCGTGACAAAAATGTAGGGTGCTCCATGAAACTATAGATGGGGCTCACATTCAAGATGGTAAGTGCAGGCTGGAGAGATGGCTCAGTGGTTTAGAGCACAGACTGCCCTTCTAGTGGTCCTGAGTTCAATTCCCAGCAACCACATGGTGGCTCACAACCATCCATAATGAGATCTAGTGCCCTCTTCTGGCCTGCAGGGACACATGCAGGCAGAATACTATATACATAATAAATAAATAAATCTTAAAAAAGAAAAAAAAAAAGGATGGTAAGTGCTTAGCCCAACTTCCCTGTGATGTCAAGGAATTATGAAACAACCCACAATGACCACCCAGCTGGGTAAAGGGATCCCTGTGGGAAAGAGTGTGCAGTTCCTTTATACTCAAGAAACGGGCCAATGAGGCAAGGGCCATGACCACAGACATGATCTTGAGTACGTGTCTTCATAAGCAGTTGTGCACACATAGACACATCATCAATGAAGGATGTGGAGGCATAGAGCATTGCCAGTCTGGCCTTTGTGGCCCACAACCTTTGCCATATTTTCTGCGTATCTGCCTAGTACATCTGCAGCCTTCCACCCCTACTCAGCAGAGCCCGGTCCCCTCCCAGTTTGTAGCCTCACAGTATATAGTACAGGATGAGGGGCCCAGAAATGTGTGTGTGACTCTCAGGGTCCCCTCACAGCAGGAACTGTGGGTGATGCAGTTATATAAAACAGTTTCTGCTCAGGGAGTCACAACCTACTGGAAAAGACCAACCACAGCTACACAGTCACCTACCCAGACACGTATAGTCACACACACACACACACACACACACACACGCACACACGCACGCACGCACGCACGCACGTGTGCGCACACAAAGGTGATTGCCCATCCAGGATCATTGCTCTTTCAGTCTGTGATTTAATTTGGACAGGAAGCCAAAGCAGCTAAGGCCTTTCAGATTAGCCTGAAGGTCAGCTACAGGCAGCTGGAGTTTCTGAGTCTGAGGCCATCCCCTCTCCAGACTGTGGCTTAGTGTGTGAGTGACAGCTGCTCCCTCTCCTTCATCCAAGGCTCCTATAGCCCATATCTAAAAGCCCTGACTCGGATAGAGGAACAATTCAGGAAATGCAGGAGACATTAGTAGAAGATGTGCATGGGAATTGGGCATTTACATGGACTCAACTCAGTACAAGTCTCAACTCTCTACTTTACAACTGCAGGATATCCCCTAAATTAACTTAACCTCTTAGACCCTGAGCATTCTTATCAGTAAAATGGAACAACATAATATAATAAGGATCAAATATGGAACATTAGTGCTCATTCATGCCTGCTTATTGAAGGATAACTATTCCACAGCAGCACTGTCCCAAGCTGACAATGGCAAATTTGCAATCATGCCCTCCTTCCCCGACACTACAGGATGTCAGTTGTCCGGCAGCCACCTCACAGCCCCTGCACAGCAGGGTCAGACCACCTGTCTCAAATAAAACCAAGAGCATCTCAGGATCTTCCCCTCAACGCCACACCCTGGGCTGAGCAGCAGTCCATCTCAGTCCCCACACATAATTCATGACAGACCATCCCAGGCACAGAGACACACTTTTATCTTGTCAGCAGCATGCAATATTTTGCCATATCAGATATAAACTGACGCACAAGTGGAGTTTCACATGAGCCACTGCGTTAGTTACACATAAGCCACAAGGACATGTGGCTCACAGGGTAATGTCAGTTTCATTCATTTGACCCAGGGGACTTGATGCACGACCTGGAGGAAGTGGGCAGGCAACAGAGTGGTGCCTGGCCATCTTTGTTTCCGCTACTCTGTCTCCCTGTTAATTAACTGCTACCCAGGAGCCATGCTCCCAAAGCCTCGTCTGCCTTTTTAACATGCTCTGGGCAGCTTCACTGCTCCATGAGCTGAGGAGAGAAAACATAGTGAAGTTACCAGATGAGAAACAGAAGCTAGGGCCTGTGGGCAGACTCAGCACGGCAGAACTGTAAGGCCCCAGAGAGCCCTCACCACCATCTCCCATGAGAACGCAAGTCTCTTGCTGTAGGCTCTGGTTAGGCCAAGGAAAATCCACTCAAGCCCAGGACTCCAGACCCATGGATGCCATTCCATTAACTCAGGGTGGAGTCTGAGGATAGAAGGCACAAAATTAGATGCCTTACTATCCAACTGCCTTAAGCTGGTCAAGGCCCATTGTTGTATTGAATAGAAACTCCCAGTCTCAAAGAAGTCCATGTCCAAGTTGCTGTCCTGGTTATCCAAATGGACCTGATGTAACCACCTAGATCCTTACCAGGGGTCAGGAGAACAGGGAGTAGATGCTACTGTGCTAGCCTGGCAGACAGAGAGGGTGCATCTTCCAGAAGCTAGAAAAGATGAAAAATGAACTCACCCCCTACAGTATCCTGAGGGGCCCCAGGTCTCTGGACCCATGTGAGACATCAGCCCTCCAGAAGTGAAAGATGATGAAGCGATGCTATTAACTAAGTCTGTCCTAATTTGTTATAGCAGCAGTGGGAAAAAGACACACCCTGCACCTCTCTGTGCAGCAGCGGGGCAGGATGGAATCATGTTTTAAGAGGTGCTGGTTTTTCCACCAGAGTGAATGAGTACCTCTAACTCTGGTTTCAAAGAGGAAGCACTCACTCCCCATTTCTGCTGGGGCAGACTGGGGCAGACTGGGGCAGCCAGCCTCGCAGGAAGCAATCCCCAGAGTCTGAGGAAATGTGGACCAGGAAGAAGAATCTCCCAGTATTGGTTTTAAATGAACCAAGGAGACAGGGTAAAGCTCAATAGCAGAGCACACATGAGCATGCACAGAACCCTAGGCTCAGCCCACGATTGAAACACCAAACCACGCCACTAACTTATTCTACATTTGTTTATTTATTTGTTTGTTTATTGAGAGGGAGCAGAGGACAGCTTGCAGGAGTCAGCTCTCCCCTTCCACCACGTCCATTCCAGAGCCTTGGGGGCAGGCATCTTCTCCCACTAAGCCATTTCACAGGCCCCAAAATGTTTCCTTTTAAAAAGGCATTTCCTCAAATATGATAGAAAAATATCCAGCGTTACAAAATATCAAGGAAGCACACTATAGTAAGCTGCCGACCTCGCAGCCATTCAGGTGGCTGCTACTCTCCAAAGACAGAAACGGAGTGTTGGGGAGGCCGTGGAGAAGCTGGAGCCCTTGGATGGTGTTGGTGGGAATGGGAAGTGCTACAACCGCTGTGGAAAAATATACGGCAGCTCCCCAAAAACATAAAAACAGAACTCCTCCATGATCCAGCAAATGCACTGCTGGAGGTGAATCCAGAAGTATTGAAGGCAAACTCAAATGAGAGGTTTCACTCCCATGTTCATACGACAGTGAAGGGGTGAAAATAATCCAACTGTCTGTCAAGAAGAGATCAAGCCCCAGCCTGTGATTATACGCACAGGAGGGAATATTACTGCTCCGCCTTAAGAGCAATGGCATACAACCCATGCCATGACAGAGATGAACTGAGGTCGTTACAGGAGGTGAGACAAGGCTGCTCACAAAAGGACAAGGCTGAGATACCTGCAGGGTTCACCCACCTATAAACAGCAAGTAATAGTGCAGTGTCCAGGGCTGGAGAGAGTGAATGATGGTTTGGAGTTCAGGTTTTCAAGATTGAAACTTCTGGTGATGTTTTTCACAACACTTGAATACACTTAACACTGCTAAACTGTATTCTTAACTATCCAGATGGTGAAGTTCATGCTACGTGCTCTTTACTGAAAAATGAAATTGTATTGCACCCTAAAACACTCAGCCCAGTAGCACCAAAGACTCAAAGACTCTTCCAGTGCATCCAGACCTGTGCTTATACCTCTGGGCCCAAATGTGCAAGTACGTGTCATTCCAAGTACCTCATACTGGTCCCCAGCTGTACACATGGCAGGGCCCAATAAACACCTGCTGGTTCAATTTTTCAAGAGTATGGCTATTGCCTCCTACTAACAAATCCTATTCCTCCAAAGGGCACTCGATCCACCACCAACCCTTTGCATGGCTAACCCCAGGCCAGGAAGACCAGGAGAGGCCAGAGACATAGAGCTGGATTTGTGTATGCCCCTACCACGCCATCACCCAGCCCTTGCCTGGCTTTCTTCATATGCACTAATCAGGTGACAAATGACACATTGGCAGTAACTGATGCTGGGCACAGATTCTAGGGCATTGAGTGGTAGTTTCACTGAAACTTAGATGTGACCAAAAGCTCTTCTTTAGCGCTCACCTTTTTAAGCCTGAGTTGAGATAGTTACACAAAAATGTTAACTGTGCTGTTGACACAAACAAATGGAGGAGTAACAGCTAATGTTAGCTTGAGTCAGAATTCGAATGACCTCGACATGCTACAAACACAGCCTAAATTGGCAAGATTCAGTAGATGAGCATACACAGTGAGGGTCTGGGCTTGCATGAGAAAGGCACACTGACTGAACAGAAGGTAGAAGGAATACCAGCTTCATAGTCATGGATCCAACAAGGACTCTGAGAGTTAGAACTCAAACTCAATGAGTCAGCGGTATAGCTCATCTGTCCAAAAGGCAAATACCGTCTTTGCTTCCTCATTTGGCGTTCAAAGACCAGAATAAGGGAAAGAGAAGGCTGAGTTCTTGGGACAAGACAGCTCATGCTAAAGTCTGGTACCTCACAGGCAGAACCATCCAACAGGAGCACTGGCTAAGGAGAGGGGACAGAAGAGGAGGGGCAGGAGGGTGATGGGTGAAGATAAGGATGCAGATAAGGACATGAAGGAGATTGGGTAAAGAAAAGGACTTAGAAGGAACATGAGGGGCTGGAGACATGACTCAGTGGGTTAAGCACTGACCACACAAGGCCCTGAATTTGTATCCCTGGCACCCATGTAAAATCTGGGTGAGTATGTAGGCCCATCTGTAATCCCAACATTCAAAAGGCAGAAACAACAGGGACAGGGCATCTCTGGAGCAAGCTGGCTAGCCAGAGTAGCCACAACAGGTGAAGTCCAGTTTCAGTGAGAGACCATGCCTCAGTGAGTAAGGTGGCGGGTAATAAAGGGAACAGGCATGGTCAACTTCTGGCCTCCATACACACAAGTGCATGTATGCTCACATACACAAGTGTGCCCATATATGCATGCAAACAAGCACACAAGTGTGCCTGCACACACACACACACACACACACACACACACACACACACACACACAAGGAAGGAGGGGGAAATGGACAGTAGCTGATGCTCCTTGGAGAAGGAAGAACTGATGGGCAGAAGTAACAGGATGGCAGATTTCTGCTCAGGATAAGAAAGAACATTCCAAAGATGGATGCTATTGAAAACTGGATTGACCGCTTTTGGAAGACAACAGGGTCCTCAACTGGACGCCCTGTGTATAATGCCAAGTCAAGGCCAAGTCCATACTGAGAAAGAGATGAGGCTACACATCAGCAGCTCTCAGCTTCAGAATTTCAAAGGCCAGTAACACGTCTTCTTAATTTCACTATGAAGTTCTCAAAGATTGACCGCCATCTACTATAAGCACCATTGCCCCAACAAACGCACATTCTTTCACCAAAGAGCGGGGCAGATAAACCACCAATAGGAAGAACAATTCTTTCTACTGAGCAAATTGAACTCTATGAAAACTAGCTATGGCTTCCAACTCTAAAGCTACGGGAAACATTAATCACAGTCCCACCTGTCTTATTCATTGCTGTATTCCCAGGGTCCAGCATTTAGTAGACACTCAATAAATATTTGCCCCATGAATGACAAATGAGTGCATGCACTTAATTTATAAAGCACTAGCTTCCACAGAGTCAGAGAGCTTCTCGGCCTCATCATTAATGGATAGCTATTGACAGCTTTGGCTGTTCCTGGCACTGAAACATGGCACAGTAAGGGCCATGAACTTCCCACAATCCATCCTTTGAGAGCCGAGAGAAACAATGCCTTGTGTTTTATTGTCTTGGGGTTTCCAAGGCTTTTCTCCTGCATCCTCTCACTAAGTTCTCTTTACAATAAACTAGTAGATACCATCATTTCCAACTAGAGGAGCCAAGGACCAACAATCTTATCAATGCCACATCAGAGATGGCTGGGTAGGTAAAAACAGACACAGTTTTCCACTGCCTGGTGAAGGCTACCTCCATTCACCTCAGCTGTCTCCCAGGAAAGGAATCCTCTACCACACTCCAGGAAGTCAGAAAGCTCTGTCCTAGTCACAGAACCAAACACATAGACCTCCACAGCATGGACTGCTATAGTGATGCTGGGATTTGCAGACAGGGCCTTTGTGGGGAGAGCAGAGATTGGTGATGCCCACGGCTTCCGTTAACAGAGAGCCAAGAGCCTTCGTTTGCCTTTACCACACCATCTGTCCACAGGCCCTCTAGTGCCGGGGATTTAAATCAGGAGTCCTGCTGGTGTGAATTTGGTCTCAGGTCTGCCCAAATGCCTGAGACAAATCCTCAGAGGAAGGATGACAGTGCACAGGAAACCAGTAACTGGGGCTCTCCTTTCATTCTGCATTTGAGCCGGGTCACCTGGGGCCACCAAATAACTTTTTCAGCCTGCAACAAACTCACAATTCAGAAAACCAAACAGTACATGATTAAACAAACCCAAGGGGTGAAAGTCAAGAAACAGCAAAAAAGCAAAAATTATTCTCGCAGACGTACCCACTCAATTCAGCATGTGTGTGTGTGTGTGTGTGTGTGTGTGTGTGTGTGTGTGTGTGTGTTATATGTGTATTTATGTGTATATGTATAAGAATGTGTACTTACAGATAATATACATATCTAGGGCATAAAATAGACTTGAGTGTCCGTGGCACCTCTTTTCCAGTGTATGACCAGAACAGGGTCCATAGTGCTTAGCAACCCCCAGCACTGGATCTGTGTCACTGATAGTCTCTTGGCCAAAGAAAGCCAAACTAATATCCACAGTCCAAAGCACAGCAGAGCATCTCTGCATGGCAGGGTCAAGGTGCCAGAAGTATCCCTAGCAGATGGCAAAGGCAGGTGTGTATGGGCGGGAAGAGAGGACGATCCAACATCATGATCATTACTGCATTTCCTAGCAACACCATGCTCGAGATATTGTCTGAGTGCCACACAGAAACTCAGGAGACAGCAAGCCCAGGCTTGTTCAAATCAAAACAAAGATTAAGGAGACCCAGCTGGTGCACACAACACATGGAACAACACAGCATTGGATCTGAACAGGATAAGTTCCACACACTCAAGACTGTGAAGGGGGAAGTGCAGCATTCCAAGGCCAGTGTCTGACTTCTTCAGAAAGGCGTTTGTCCAGAGACAGGAAGAATGAAGGGCAGGGCCCTGCAGAGAGCATAGCAGGTTCTTTGAAGTTATACATGCTTGAATCAGAACACCAAGCTATCACTCTACCAACACAGAACCTGGGCAATGCATTGTATCTTAACCTCAGCTCAACTTGGTTCACCCACATTTCATTGCTGGTCATTATTTTGAGCATTAGGTACAAAGCAAACAGGCTGTTTCATACCTTTCAAAGAAAGGGCTTTGTTTTTTTTCTATAAGGTCACTGTGAGACCGGGTAAAATAACATCAGTGAGACATCCTGCACTGGGTAAAAACTCAGTGCATGTTAGTTGTTACTCCACTGATAATGGTAGTGTCCAAAGGTCAAAGTCTAGATTCTTTTTTTTTCTTTTGAATTATGAGATATTTTCAATAGTAACTCATTATCCCTCTGGAAAATGTCAAGACCTTGGAATACATTCAGTTCTGATCTTTGTATCCAGCCCATCTCATATAATCCACCTTGTTCCTATTCAAACCACCTTAGTTTCCAAACACTCTGAACCTTATTCTTCTTTAAAATAAGATTAAGACAAGCATGTCCCTTGATAGCAATTTCAATGAGTATCAGTTGAGCAGCAAATATTCTGTATTTGTTCTTTATGTAAAAAGTGTCTTTTCATCCTAACTCGTAAATGATGTGCTAGCTGTACTCAGATCTCAAGTTTGAAACTCACTTAAACATTTTAAATATACCACCCTGCCCTATGACCTCTGCTCTGGTGGGAAAGATTTGTTATCTATGGGGAGGGAATCCACGTCCCCTACTGCTTTAGTACCTCTTTTTAATGTTTTAGTTGTTTTCCATACTGATAAGTAGACTATTAATTATCCACTCCATATTCAACACACTGTTACAATATAAAAATTGGTACCTTTCCTAAATTTCGAAATATTTTTGGCATCAGCCTTTAAAGTAATGCCTTTACGTCACTCCCAACACTGTTCAGAGGTCCATGAAAAATACAATGCATCTTTGCCTTCTTTCCTTATATTCTTCCAGTTGCTTTTCCACAAATAAAGCATTTTATCTCTTTGCTTTTTTCTGGACGATTTCCTCAGATCTATCTTCCAACACACTGATTTTATCTTCTGCTATGTTTAACCTAGCCATTAAGTTATTTACTGCAACATGTTCGGTTCTAGAAGTATATATACCTGAGTCCTTTTTTCAACTCTTCTCCTTTTTAGGTTGTCTTTTTCTTTTGTTTTGTTTTTGTTTTCATTTTTAATAAATTTGTCCTTAGACCATTTCCCACATGCATACAGCGTACACCATCCACTCTCCTTTCCCGCCCTCTCCCCGCTTCCTTTCAAACCCTTTCTACTGTCCTCTTCCCACAGCCCTCTCTCACAGGCACATCTATCTGTTTTCTTTTTTGGATCCACTGAGTTTGGCTCTTTGATGCCTCTTATAAGGACATCCATCTCACCATAACAGCCTATGTGTTACTTTCCTCATCACGGTAACCAAATACATGACAAAAAGCAACTTAAGAGAGTAAGGGTTAGTTACAGCTAACAGTTCGGAGGAAGGCAGTGTCGTGGTGGAGAAAGCATGGTGACAGAAGCAGCAGCATCCATGGCACCAGCCAGAAAGCACAGAAATCAGTCCACCAGTGCTCATCAGCTCTTTCTCCTCTTTCCTTTTTATTCATTCTGAGACTCCAAACCACGGGTCCATGTTCAAGGCAGGTCTTCCCTATCCAGGTAAGGTCTCAAAGATACACTTAAGCTGGGCGGTGGTGGCGCATGCCTGTAATCCCAGCACTCGGGAGGCAGAGGCAGGTGGATCTCCGTGAGTTCGAGGCCAGCCTGGGCTACAGAGCTAGTCCAGGACAGGCTCCAAAGCTACAGAGAAACCCTGTCTCGAAAAACCAAATTAAAAAAAAAAAAAAAAGATACACTTAAATACGTATCTCCTAGGTGATTCAAAATCAAGCAAAGCTGACAATGAAGACAACCAAAAACAAGGCCTCCTCCTTATTATCTAATACAAACATAAATACCTTCCCAAGGTCCCGTTTCCAAATGCGAGTACACCTGGGCTAGAGTTCCTGCACAGGAATTTGAAGAGAGATAATTCAGCCCACCGTAATATGCATATACTGAATTTTCTTTACTTACTCATTGACATCATACATTTAGTTGTGTTAAATTTTTATCATAAGCTTCCAGGAAAGTGCAAGTTCAGTCATGCCCTGAGAACTTCAATGACAGGTGATTTCATCATTGTGAAACATCACAGTGTATTTACACAAGCCTGGCTGTGTCACTAGGCCACATAATCTTGGGCCAACCAAAGTGTGGCATGTGTCCACAAATTCAAATGCTACACCTGTAAGTGGCATTAGCCTAAGGTTTCTCTTTCTTATGGGCGATTTGCAAGCCACTGACAAGCATCCTTGCTACTTATGCTAGGGAAGTAGAAAGCTTTTCCTGTCTTACTTTCTTATTTTTGTTGTTAACATAATTTCTTTATTGAATATTTGGGGATTTCACATCATGTACCCCAATTCTGCTCACCTCTCAGTCCCTCCGTATCTTCCCCTCCTCCTGCAGTGCTCCCCCCACAAAAATAAAAAACACAAAAAGAAAAACAAAATAAAACAAAAAACTCTTTCTCCTCCATCTTTCCCTCCTCTCTGCCTCTCCAACACCTCTTTATTCATTAGGTGGCCTTGGGAGCTGCAGCACATCACACTGTCTACCCTTTTTCCAATCAGCTTCACTGGCAAATGTTCATTGTACTGAGTCACTGGTCTGGTCCAAAGCCTCTGGTTTCTGGCACACCATCATCACTGGATCCTCACTGAAATGTCTCTTAGATATCCTGCAGCCACCCTGAGCCATGGAGACCCTGTGGTTATCATTCCATAGGACCAGTCCCTTCACATCAGATCCTAGATGGAGTAGATGTTAGGGTGGGCCAACCCCTGGTCCAGCTGTTGGCTTGGGAGGTAGCAGAGCCTGTCAGTCCAGGCCACTAGGGCTGCCTCCCTCAGGTGAGGGGCGGAGCCAGCTCCACCATGTCCTTGCCATCAGGGTCAGCTCTTCCCCGCCAGTGGTGAGGGATGTCTTTCCCCCTTCTTAAACAAGAAGTTCCTTAAATTCTGGCCTTTGTCAAGGGCTCCATTCCCATTCCTCCAACCTCAGAGGCCCAAAGCCAAGACTCTCACCCACCTCCAAGCTTCAAGCCATATCCCCTCTACCCATATCCAAATCCCCAGAGCCACACCCCTCTGATCACCAGGACACTGGCACTTGCTACTTCTGCTTAGTCATTCCTATGTTCAGATACCTATATACATACATATATGCATGCATGCATACATAATACAATCTCTTAAGGTAAAGCTGATGTCCTTGTAAGAGGCACCAAATAGCCAAACTCAATGGATTAAAAAAAAATAATGAAAAAAAAAAAAAAAGATAGATATGATTGTGAGAGAGATCTGTGGGGGAGAGGGCTGTTATTGGAATTGATTGACACAACTCACACAAAATTCTTAATTAAGACCTAGCATATAATATATATATATATATATATATATATATATATATATATATATATATATATATATGCAAGGAAATGTGGCTGTTCTTATTTCCAAATCTCAACTCAGCCCAGTCTAGTCAATGTTATTCTCCTTTTTCCTAAAATAATAGTAATTAAAACTATAAAATATAACCTTACATACAATGGTCTAGACATATATTAAAGGTTCCTTTTGTCTTGAAAAAGACAAAAGGAAAAGTTTAGACAATAGATATCTACAACCAACTGCAACATCCAAAAGCAGTATCATTTTAGTATGTAAGATAGCTCAATATCAAACTCTTGCTTAGGTCAGCTAATAATTCAAATTGAACACATGAAACTCTCAGCGATCTACCACTCAAAAAGTCACACGTACGGCCATTTGTCGTCCCTAAATTAAATTTTCCAACTGTCCATTCATCTCTCCAGTGAGCAGCATGGTGGACTTTGACTAAGCATAGGATACAGCTGCTAGCAGCACCCATAAGAACCCGTGCCCCAGCTGAGTCCCACTCCTGACTGTGACAGGTTGTCCTGCCCCAGCCGGTGCTTCATCCCTCCCCCAGTTTCAAGGGCATCTGATCCCGGTTCCACTTTCAATGCCCTCTTTGGAGCACAGAGCAGCGTGCACTGCTGGACCAGGCATCCTCCAAACACAAGTCACTGAGCATGTAAAGGGCAGGAGGTGTCCTGAGCCCTCCAAACAGAGCGAGGAGTCACATTATACAAAGCACATTATACAAAGCAAGTATCATTTTAACTGGGTCACCTCACGGGAAACAGCAACAGTCCAGTACAAATGTAGCTGACTCCAGGATAAATGGTAACCAACTTGGAAGAAAACCTGGGAGCGAATGACTGCTAGTATGTAAGACCTAGTGCTGGGGAGGTCTCTGTGCCCCTTCCCCACTTCTCTGAAATTGTCTCGTGAGTGACAATATATTTTGCTTAATGAAAGAATGAACTATAGAAAGGAAGGAGGGAGAAGAGGGGAGAGAAAGAAACAGTGTTCCTCCAAGCAGCTGGCCCTACCTGAGCAATGCAGCCACTAAGAGCAGGGTATGGTGTTTTTGTTTTTTTAATTTATCACATCCCCTTGGAACACATTCAAAGCAAGGACAGTTAGCATGTATAAAATCCCACCATGACAATAGACCCTCTTGACACTACTCAAGTTTCTGCCCTAAATTAGGCAGTGAATCAGAAGGTTATGTCTGTAGGTGGGCTGGAGAGAAGAGAGCTGCAACATGTGAGCATACTGGAGAAAGACTGAGAGGGAAAGCAAGCATGCCGACATGGTCTTGTCAGCCTATCAGGAAAGGCAGATCCGGGCTAGTCTTTACTGCAGAACAGACAGTGACAATTCCCAACCGATAAAGGAAGACCCTAAAATAGGCTCTGTGTCTCAGGCTGCCCTGTGTCCCTGAGAAAGAGCCATATGTCAACTGGATGTCAACCCAAGTATTTTCTTTCTGACCCCTCCTGACTTTGATCTTCCAGCATGAAGATAAACACATATGACAGTCTCTGGAGACTGTGTCTAAATATACCCAGCCCTGTTTATACCAAAACAGATTCCCTGGCTATTCGTGGTGCAGGCAGGCTTGAATACAAGCCCTAGCACACCAGCTTCCCAGAGGAACCTGGGGATATAGGAGACTGAAACTCTGGGCCCCGGTAGCTGATCTGCATCTGTGGGTAGGACCAGAATGAACCCATTGTTTTGATGAGGGCACACATTCCTAACAGAACTTCCCATTCCTAACAGAACTTCCCGGAAAGAGTTCTAGGTTCACAGCATCTACAGGTTTCTTCTGCTCACTTAAGCAACAACAACAACAGGAGGGGGAAACGCCCACAGCCCAAAACAAACTATCCAGAAAGAGAAAGGATATAATCACAGAAAGAAAGCAGACCCTCCAGAGTCAAGCTCCAGCTTTGCTGTTTGTTAGCTATGTGACCAACGCAAATTACTCAGGCTCTCAGAATCTCTGATTTCTCCTCTGTAAAAAGGGGCTAACAGTAGGTCTGGCCACATAAATCAGAGGTGAGGATTACATGAGGAAAGGTGTGAAGCACTTAGCCAGGAGTTGCTGAGAGCCAGGGCAGTGCTCACGCTGTGTCTGTCCCCTTGAGCAGCTACCCCACACACAAGGAGTGTGGGATGGAATCCAAGAACGTTATTCTTCAGAATGACCCCTCACCATGCCTTGCAATCACAGATTCCCAGCTGCAGAAACGAATCCAAATGAAGGCCCAGGCTAGAGAGAGACTGCTGGCTGACATGATTCCAAACGGTTTAGAACCAAAGGAATGCATTAAGGCACTTGCACCCTGAGAGCTGATTTATGTTAAGTAAATGGCGCCCAGTCAGTGGCAGCCCCCACTTGCACTGTCTTCGAACCCTCGCCATCTAAATGCACAGCCCAGTCCCGTCACACTCGGGTGTTGGCAGGTTGAAAGGCACTTCCATGGCTAAGCACTTGAGAAAGCCAAATATGGCCAAACTCAGACCACTCTAGGTGGACCACAGAGAGGCCCCCCACGGGTGCCAGAGATGGTGAGGGGTGACTCACAGCATTAGCTGCCGACTGCAAAGCATGAGTGGCTATGGGCTGTTTTCATTTCCAGGCAAAAAAATTTCCATCCTATAAACCCCAAAGTATTTTATCGAAGCAGTGGGGTCTAACTCATCAGCTTGCTATAAAAAGGGCAGCCTTTGTAAGCAGGGGATAGACAGCTATTTTGAGTGCCAGCACTAGCCCTGCCTGAGAGAGCACCTCAACCACCAACAGGACGGAATTTTCCACCCCTCCAGGAGACCCCTGAGAGGTCCCTGAGAGTTCTTAGCAAGCAAGAAGACCAGGGTCGCCGTCACCTACCGCTGACTACCACACTACCTATGGCAAGCCAGATGATTCGAGCATGTCTCCTGCCCACGCCAGAAACAAAGCTGTCACAAGGATCATGTGAGAATCCAATACGTGTGAGAGATTCCGGAAAATACTGAGAAAGAAAGTACACTAAAACTATAAATAACTGTCAGCAGATATTAGAAACTCTTGGATATAATTCACCTTTAAAAATATGACTGTATTTATCACCTAGCTGAATAAAAGGTTAAAGAGGGAGTTTTTTCTTTAATTCCACATTATACCTACCAAACATATTTCAACTGATTTTCACTCTAATTGAATCGGCTACTCGTTTGACAGACCTGACTGGCTCAACCAACTATACGACCTAAGCACCTCTGTAACTCTTGGTGGAACAGTCAGAACAGTAGACATGCCACCAGTCCTGCCTTACCATCACTCATCAATGGCAGACAGGCTACCTATCCTCCGTCTTTACCCTGTCTCTGCCAGACATCACTAATCAGTCACTGGGGGCTTTCCTGTGAACTTAGCTAGCAGTTCTAAATCCTTTTCAACACAGCAGAACAAGGAGCCATAACCAGCTGCAAATCTGAAACCTACCTGTCACCTTAGATATTTCTTCTGCCTGACTTACTTTGAAACCCTGGCTCAGACGACTCATCCCCAGACTGGCTTCTAGTATTATTAATTCTCCCTGAACTTATTTGCTGATGCCTGAAATTCCTGGTTAGGAGACAGAATCCTTCATTTTACAATTAGAGAAAAGGCTGAACATGCAATACTTTAGAGAGAAGATAAAATGGTAAATTTATATAAAACGTAAATAGACGATTCCAGCCTTCCTCTGTGCAGGGCCCAGGTGGCCCAGCCCTTCCCAGTGGAGTCTTAGCCACTTCCTTAAAAGGACAGGTCTCCTCTGAACGCCTCTTCCCCACACAGTGGACCTCCAGGGACAGCCAAGCTCATCCAAGACACACCCAGGACTGCCAGGAGGAGCAATCCCACTGCTGTGAGGCCTTTTTGCTGTGGGAAAAGAGAGGTAAAGGGTAAAAAGAGCCTGGGTCCCTCAGGGTGAAGTGAGGAAGTTCCACAGCAACAGTAGGCTCACAGGCAGCAAAGGTAACAAGAACAAAGACAACCTTCAGCATCACAGCATGTCATCCCCACTGTGCCCCATCTACCATGCCATAAACTAAGCATTTGGAGTTGGTGGTCTATAGGCTCATAGTATCAGAACTGTGCTCTGAGCCCTGCGAGACCTTCAGCATGCAGAGGTCCACTCATTTCTAACAATGCAGCTACAGTAGGGGACACCAGTGACCTCCACACCTCTAGTGTGACAGGCATCCATCTGCTTCATCCATCAGTGTGCCTAACACTTCATCTCTCTATAGCTGCTAGTCGTAATGCCTGACTGTCAAAACCGGTCATGTGTGTTTTTACCTCCACCAGGGCTACTCAGAGTCACAGGAAGCATTCAGGCAACACTGGTGAATGACTGAAAATTGACACCTGCTAGCATATCCTGACTTTGGTTCCCTGGGTGAAACACAGAATAAGTTCACCTGCTATATTTGGAATATGGTATATACCTGACACAACTTACCTAATGCTATAGTTTACCTTGGATCTGGAATGTTCTCCAAGGACCTGTGTGTTGAAGACTTCTTCTCCAGCTTGGTGCTATGAGGAGGTGGGGAAACTTTGAGGCAAGGCCTAGAAGGAGATCTTAGGTCATTAGAAACAAGCCCTTGAAGGGGACACTGGGACCCAGCATCTCTTTTCACCTTCTCTTTGATTCTCTTCCCCTACTCCACCCCTCCCTCTCCTGACCATGAAGGGAGCATTTTTGCTCTAATATGAACTCTCATGAGAAACTAAATCACTAAAGGTTCCGGAAGAAGCAGGGCCAGTGAATCACAGAACCGGCTTTACTTTAAACTTTCAAAACTATAATCAAAGTTAGCCCTTTTCTTTCTAGGTTTATAATCACAGATATTTGTGACTGTCATAAAAAGCTGATGAACACACCTATGTACTAAATACACATTTTAATGTAGACCTAATGTGTGCCTTTTCTACCAAATGCTTTAGAAAGGAGCAGCAATGAGCTCATAACATACAAGGTTAAAAGTCTATAAACAGGGAATTTCTATCGGGCAGGCCAGAACTCACTGATTTGAGCCAGAGTCAAGGAAATAAACTACTAAATAATTCATCTTACTGGTCTCTGAATTTCTCCTTACAAGCATGGCCTATAGAATCCAGTCTTTGGGAGACCTGCTTCACAACCAAGTGAGGGAATTCCCACAATTCCCCATTAATGCATCTGTGCTTCCACAGTGTAGCCACACTCTCTGCCTTGCTGTCTTCTCAACATCCTTGTGATGGGACCATGAGTATTGCCAGTGGCCTATAGAACACAGATCCACATTTCCAGTCCTAACACTGTGCCAGTCCATGCTCACACCTAATGTATGCCAGCAAGGAATGAAGAGTTGATTGCTTTTATGCTGAAGAGAAAGGCTGGGCAATGTGAGCTGAGCACACAGGAAAGGGGATTCTTCTATTCCAGAAAGGAAGAAGGCAAACTCAGAGCAATGAGCTGAGATGGTGCAGCTGAGAAAGCCAGGGTGTGGGGTGGATCATAGGCCTGAGGGCCAGGGCTGGATTAGAGGCTCTACATGTGACAGGAGATGTAGCTGTGAGAGCCCACAAAGCATAGGGCCAGAACTGAGCTCTGGCATAAAGCCCGGAACCTAGAGCAACTTCTCTCCAGTAAAAGGGGCCTAAAGCTTCCACCTGGCTGCCCGCAGAAAAACAGGAACTCTAGAGAAACAGGTATTAGCTTGGACTTCTTCCTGCTATCTCAGAATGCTAGCAGGAGTTCCAAACCGGAGACCCATCAATAACACGCTCCTCACACAACAGAGACATAGGCCAGCGAGCTTGTAGTGGGACTGGAGGAGCTGAAATGGCCCTAGGATTGTCCCTCTACCAGCTGCACATTCTCTCTAAGTACAGAGCTAGAGACATGGAAGCCAGCAAGCCTGAAGGCCGAACTCAGACAGCCTTCCCCTCTTGCTGCCCACGCATAGGATGTGGGCCTGAAGGCAGGCATCTTGGGGGAATAGAATGACACAAAACAGAGGCCAGCCTCTCAGGCCCTGTGGGCCACCTACAGGTAAGTAACAGAACCTGTAACCTCCCAATGTAACAGAATGGAGCATATTCCTGGAGCACCCCTGTCTTGGGTGCTGAGTCTGGAGGATGCATCTAAACCAAGATGGTACCTATTTTCTACCTAGAGAATCTCTGTGGGGGTTCTGGCAAAGCAAGGAGAATGGGCAACAATGGGAAGCAGCCTGACTCTGAGTTCTAACTAAATATGGTGTCCTCCACCAGACTGCCTGGATGATACAAAAGCAGCTGGCTTCAAGCCACCAGAAAGTGCTTTGCCCAAGAAGGCTGTCTCTCAGGAAGAGGTTGCAAAAGTGAACCATGGTCTGGCAGACACGACATCACCATCACCATTTCAGGGTTCTCGGCAATGTGAAGGAGTCCAGGAGGAGCCTTTGGAGACTGACTCCCAAAGGTGCCCTAAGGAAGTGCTAGTGTGGGTTGACTAACAACAGATAGATGGCGGCCAGCCAATGTCGGGCAGAACAGAACCAAGGGAAAAACACTTTGGCCCTGGTTCCTCTGAGTCGTTCCCCTCTCCCTAAGCCTGGAAGCCTCAGCACAGAGAAGAGACAGAAGGGGGAAATAGCCCTGATCCTTTCCCTCCACCCAAATCTGGAGCCTCTATCCTAGCAGACTAGGACTGGTAGGTGCTGTAAAATGAGTCATAATCATTGGTCTGAGGCTGTTCCAATAACTGGATGAGAGTAGGAAGTGAAGACAGTAAGACCATAGCAAGACCTGGAAGAGGGAGTCTACCGAGTTCATGTGAACACCAGCAGTCAAAAATGAAGTGACCTCTTGTCATAGGCCAAACTCAGTTATTCTACACACAGGCTGGGATTCTGTGTATGAAAGTGTTTTCTGAGGAGACTCAGAGAACTGGCATGCTGTAGCACTCCAAATCAAGAAGTAAGCTTGTAAACAATTTCCAGACAAAGAGAGAGACCAAAAACACCCACTGGAATCCAGTGCAAAGCATCAGGTCACGATTCGGTCAACATTCAAAGTGCTCAGGACTCTGTGGGGCAGAAATCACAAGACAGGTGGACCCCCTCTGCACATTCTATCACATAAGGAAACAATGCATGATCTACAAATGTGTGGACCCAACAGCAGGACAGCTGTTCCCCAAGAGCCAGAGTCCACAAAACAGTGTTGTGAATGATTAAAAATCTGAAACACGGAATGAAAGCATAAAGTGGAAATACTATTTCAAAAATATCAAAGCAGAGCTTTTAGAAACAAAATGTCATTGAAAACAAAATCTGACTTAAAGGTGGGCACCAGCAAGCTGGAAGACAGAGGGATGAAGCTGTCCAGAGAGTGAGATACAGACCATGACAGAGCATTTAAGAGAACAGGGAAAATCAAGACGTTGTTCAATGATACTTTGTGTGCTTGATTTAGTTTTCTGTGGGTTTAAGGAAGAGATTGTGGGACATGGGTTTTATTCTGAAAGAGGTCTTGCTATTAATCCAGGCTGGCCTCCAATTATAATCCTCCAGAGCTCTGGGAATAGAGTTTCAGAAGAAGAAACTCAACCAAGGGCAGGCAATGAGTAATAAGATCATGATTGAACCCAATTTGAACATTACACGATATAGCTGGTATTGATACATTGTATTTTACCCACTAATATGTGTGATTTTATAAGAAAATAAATAATTGCAGAATTTTCCTGAGTTGATGAACAATATGAGTTTGCAGATTGAAGTCTCACCAAGTCCGAGTAAGCTGCCAACAAGGCTTTGTACTTAACACAACACTATAAAACTGTAAGGACAAAACAACATCTTTTTAAAATTTCAGGATAGCACCAAGAGCAGACACTTCAGGGAACAACAGGATCCAGAAAACAGTGAGATATCTTTAAAGTGATGTAGAACAATTGTTGACACAGTTCTATACCTGTCTAAGCCATCATTCCAGAGTAAAAAAGCCCCTGGGCTGGGTATTGCAGGCCTATCATCTCAGCTACTAAGGAGGAGCCCAGGTCCAAGTTCAAAGCCAGCCTGGATAGCCTAATAACCCAGTATCAAAAAAAAAAAAAGGGAGAGATTGGGCATGCTGAGGATGTGTGTGTGTGTGTGTGTGTGTGTGTGTGTGTGTGTGTGTGTGAAGAATCCAGAAGGAAGAAATGCAAGATGCAGGAAGTCACCTTCCCTAAGACTTTCTAAGAAGTGGGCGTGATTTCTTAGTCACCACAACTGCATATAAGACAAAGCAACTCTGAATCAGCGTCCCTCGGTAGTTTCATACACGAAGCCGCAGAAATATGAGTCAGGGGATAGGGAGATGGCTCCATGAGTGAAGAGATTGCTGTGCAAGCTTAAGGAACTGAATTTGAATCCCCAGAACCCACGTAAACAGCTGGGGATGGCTGCACATGTCTATAACCTCAGCAGGAGGGGGCGGCGGGGCGAGGCAGGGAAGACATAGGGAAGAGCAGTCTAGCCAAAAGGGTGAGCTTCTAGTTCAACAGAAGACCTTATCTTAAAGGAAGAAGGCAGAGCTACAGAGGAATGCAGGTCCTACACCTTTAAAGTTCCAAGCCCTCTGGCACTGGTCTGCAAGTTAAGAGAGGGGTGTTTTACATCCTTCTTGCTCTGCCTCCAGACATTTAGTGTAAACTCAGCTCAGGGGCAGTCTTTCAGCATCAGAGTCCATTTTACAATTTCCCACTGCAGCTGACAATACAAAAGGAACCAGACACAAGGTTTTCTCTTTCTTTTGCCATTCTCAAATGGCCCATCATGGACAGGTTTAAAAGAATAAACAGGTCCTTAAACGGGAGGCAGGGCAAGGAGGGCTCAGAACCACTGACAGGAAAAATACCAAATATACCAAAAACCACAATGACAAAACCTAAGTGAATGTCTCTCTAAACGTAGCCCTTACTTCCAGACATGGCTGCACCTACAATAATGTGCTTTCTGGGACTTCAAGCTAAGTCTCACTCTTATTTTCTCACACACACTTTGGCTAGCCTCACCCATAAGCAATGCACATGAATGCACACACTCCTGCACACAGATCCAGAAGAATTTGTAGAGGTGGGGCCAAGGTTTAGAAACTGTCCCTAAGAGTTCTGGGTTTAGAATTTCTGTGGGACTGTTGGAGTACTTGCAGGCCTGGAAACACAAATTAAATAACCTTCATTATAGCCATCTCTCCTTTCATTTTCCCTTCCTTCCTTCCTTCCTTCCTTCCTTCCTTCCTTCCTTCCTTCCTCCCCCCCTCCCCGCTTCTTCCCTTCCCTTCTTCCTTTTGGTTTTGTTTATTTGCTTGCTTGCTTGCTTGCTTGTTAAACCGGGATCTCCCTAGGTAGCCAGATTATTAGTGTTTAAGACAGAACATCCCCAGTCCTAGGACCCTTGATTCTTCTATCTCAGATTCTCAAATGCTGAGGTTACAGCCCCTATACCTGGCTTACCCCCTTTCAAACCAGCCATAACCTAAACACAGCCACTTAGCAAGTGCTATCTGTGCCAGCCAATAAACTGACTTGAGAACAGCCTGGGATAGCCAAGATACCTGACATGATCCAGCCCATCCCTCTGCTTCCCAGGGACCCAGCCCATCCCTCTCCTCCAACCCCCCACATCCACCCTGCCACTGCAGAGACCCAGCCCATCCCTTTGCTTCTTCCGGGTCCTCCAACCATAGAGACCCAGCCCATCCCTCTGCTTCTCCCAGTACCACACCTTATAGGGACCCAGCCGATGCTGCTGCTTCTCCCAGCTGCAGAGACCCAGCACATCTCTCTCTGCACCCCCTGCCCACTTGCTGAGACCCAGCCCATGCCTCTATTTCTCCCCCCTCTTCTGAGATAGAGCACACCCTTCTTCTTCTCCCCACACAAGTACATATTTCTTTGGGTCATTGTCTTCTGGATTTCCTTTTCTCCTTTGCCTTATGAAAGCCAAACTCCAAAGAAATGCCAAAGTCAGTTGTCTAATGTGACAGCAGCTGAAATGAAGATATCTGTCCTTCTGGACCCTAAGTTCATTTCACAACTGACATTCTCAGATGAAAACAGTTCATTGTGCCCAAGTTTACTAGATTGGCGGGGGGTGGGGGGTGGGGGGGTGACAATCCCAAAGCAAATTACTGCCCAGACCTAGCACAAGATAGAGTTGGGTCAGTGCTGCCCTTGAGGTTCATATTCCGCAAGTAAAATTCCAGATGCAGCCTACCCGACAGGGTGAGATGGGGGCTGCCCAGTGACCATGAAGTTCCTAAGAAGATTGTCAAGCAAGGCTGTCAGACAAGTCTGCCTACACTCTACCACGACAGAGGAGAAGAGGCAAAGCCCTGAGGCTGGTGGGCCAGTGCAGAAAAGCTGATGAGTGTATGGGCACCAGCCCTCCCACCACCAATTCAGAGGCATCAGCCTTGGGAGTTACTTCTTGCTACTTCTGGGAAAGCCCTCCTCCTACCCACTAATGATGTTGGCCAGACTCTCCCTCAATCACAGATCCCTGCACACATTTCAGAGATGGGGTCAGGACCTTAGGGGTACCTCCTGACCACTAACTCCCTCCTGCAGAAGAATAAGCCCAGAGCCTTCCAGCAGAATATATTTCCATGGCATCCAAAGAGTTCTAATATTGTCCTTGGCATCCAAAACTCATGCTTTTTCATGAAACACTCCAGACATACTTTTCTCAATTACAGGAAAATACAAGCATTGTAAATCTTAAGGGGTCCAACTGAGATTTTCCCATGGTCACAACATCTTGGTCACAGTGTTATAAGGTGGTCAGGATGAAGGAAAAGTAACAAAATGCTCCATTTTTAGGATTTTGATATTTGCTATAATTATAAGGATATAAAACCATAGGGCCTCAATGCCACATGGGCTAGCAGGTCCTGTGGAAAGCCAATACTTCAGGCTGAAAGCTAGGACAGTGTAGATGAGGAACATGGGAGTTCCAGGGTAGAAGATGAAGGTGAGGGTCTCCAGGTGAAGATACTAAGGATGGCACTCCCTGTGTACCTTGCTGGGACATTATTCTCTCCTGTCACACAGGACTCCTGTGTCTGTGTCCACATTCCCACAATATCATTTGTTCCATGGCTGAGCATCACGTGACTGTAGTTTGCCCTCCACCCCCAGCAGTCCCCAAGTTCCTTCCCTCCACATACAGAACAGGCCTTAGATCTCTCAGGCATGCACTCTACCTTCGTTTCAGCATCTAGACAATGCTGAGCAGGCCATAGTGTGAGGCCCGTGAAGTGCATCTTCACATACTTGTGCTTACATACACATGTACACCTATACACACATCCTACCTCACCATTGAGCCCATGGCTAGGCAGCTGTGCCAGGAACAAATGCCAAAGTTAAGCAACTGACAAAAAGAGAAAGGTTGTTTTGGTTTACAGGTGTGTGGAGGTTTCAGTCTGTGGTCGGTTGGTGCATTAATTTTAACCAGTGTCAGAAGTGGATGGCAATGCAAATCTACTCACCTGATAGCCAAGAAGTCAAAAAGGAGCTGGGGCCAGGGGGCCAGTACTTCCTTGGAAGGCATGCCTCCAATGACCCAAAGACCTCCCACTATGCCTTACCTCTTAAAGGAACCACTGCCTCCCTAAAGTCCCAACAGAGAGCAATCTTTAACACACGGACCTTTGGAGGACAGGGTTCCTGAAACTGCAACCACCCTGCTGCCCAGGCTTGTCATCCTGTGTTCCATGCTTCCCAGTAAAAACCTTCCTATCCTGTACGCCCACCCAGAGAATGTCAACAGACTACCTGACCATGAAAGCAGAAGCTGGCTGTGTAGCTCAAATTCCCAAGCCTTGGCCAGGACTGCCTGTTCGGGGACCCTCCACCTCACCAGCCACTTCACCTGGCCAAAGCCATCCCAATTTTCCTATGCTGACTCCAACTTCCCTGTCTCCTGGAAGGGCCAGAGTCTTCTGCCCATTTGGCCGGGCTAGCACTTGTCTTGCTTGGCCACACAGTCCTGGGAAGCCTTTCTCTAGAAATGCTGGCCTCTAGAACAAGCCAGCTGTCTCGTGATTTCTCTTGATGTCCCTAGAAGTCCCGCTGGCTGTTGCCTTTTCCATTCTCCTCAGCCTCAGCCTCAGCCTGCATTCCATCTGCCCCATCCCCCCACATCCAGCACTCCTCCTGAGGGCGCTGAGGAGCAAGCTTCAGCTCTCCCTACAACAGCACTCCATATTTTCTCACCTTGTGATGGCTCGTACCTGTGCTGGAAAGCAGACTCCTTCCTACGTTCCTGTGGTTAAGCTTCCACCCCTGTCCACAGCTGCTGTCTACTTTCTTCTCTCAGACCTTCATCAACAGGTCGCCTGTTCTTCCTTTCCACCCATCCTAAGACTTCTCACCAGCCAAAAATCTTTGAAAGATAGGTCCTAGAATTCCATCCCACACTTCTGCAGTGCGCAGTTTAACGGGACAGCAGCTCTACCCTAACGGCCACTGACGACCAAATGATACCCAAATCATCAAATCTAGGGAGCTTCCCTGCCACCCTTCCCTTCCATCCCCTTCATCCAACAATGACAGTGAATCGGCGCCTGAAACATCACCCCACCTTGACCCTGCGGGATAAAGGCTATTTCCTGCTCTATAACCAGGGCCACCATCCCTGCCACTGTCCCCTCTTCCTAGCCTATGACAACAAGGCCTCCATCTCAACCCTGAGTCAGTCTTCTCTGTTCTCTCTCTAGTAATTTTATCATTTCCATGGCTTCAACTATCACCTTCGTGTGTGTGTGTGTGTGTGTGTGTGTGTGTGTGTATACATGTGTGCAATATGAATGCGCAGGCACACCTGTGAGTGTGCTGTTAGTGCACCTGTGGAGAGAGAGATCTAAGTCTGGTGTCACGCTCCACTTTACTCTCTGGAACAAGGGTTTCTCGCTGATCCTGGAGCTCAGCCATTGACTGAGCTAGCCAGGAAGCCTAAGTAAACGTGAGATTCTTGTGTCTACCTCCCCCAAGTGCTAGGTTACAGTTACTCCCCACCATGCTCAGTATTCTATATGCCTGCTGGGGCCTAACTCAGATCCTCATGTCTGCATGGTAAGCACTTCACCCACTAAGCCGTCTCTCCAGCCTTCCACCTTATTGTCTGAGACAACATCTCTCACTTAACCTAGAATTCACTGATTCGGGCAGAGTAGCTACCTGGTCAGCAGGCCCTAATGGCCCACCTGTCTAAGCCACTTGTCCCCTTCACTAGGGTTGCAAATACGTATCACTGCACTAGGCTTGACATGGGTGCTGGGGATCCAATCTTGGGTCCTCATACTTACACAGCAAGCCCTTTACTGACCGAGCCATCACCCCAGACCCATCAACTAGCATCTTCTTAAAAAGCATTCTACTCTGCACACATGCTAGGATCCTCAGGCTGTGCATGGGGAAACCTCTCCTTTTTGTCCTGCATGGACAATGCCAAGAGCCTCAGAACTGGATTGCACCCACAATCTTGGCTAGCCTGCCTCACTTTCAGTCCTACCAACCTCTTACTCTGAATGTCTTTCCATTGTCTACCAAATGGGAGTGAATGCTCCAACCTCAGACAAGGGCCTCCACAGTCATTCTTCCATGTCCTCCCCAACTTCTTTCCCATCCAGTATCTAAAGGCCCTGCATACTCCCCAAACTCAGCTAACTAGTCCTTTAAAACTCAATATTTGTGCCACAAACACATTAGCACATTACTGTTCTTTATGTCAGGAATGTCTACCTCTCATCTCTGCCCCATTCTATCCAACTGGTCAAGGCTCCCACCACCAGTCATCCCAACTGGCCAGATTGGGTCCTTCTTTTTATTAATTAGTGTTTGAGAATTTCATACATGCATATAATGCATTTTTATCAAAGCTACCCTGATGTGGAATATTAATTTAAGATGAGTTACATTCATTTATGCTGTGGAATATTTGTTTAGTGATACAAAGATGTGTTGCATTATTTTATGCAGCATTTGTTTAACTCTGTAAAACCATGTTACTTTGCCTGCCTGAAACATCTGATGGGTCTAATAAAGAGCTGAATGGCCAATAGCTAGGCAGGAGAGAGAAATAGGCAGGGCTGGCAGGCAGAGTGAATAAACAGGAGGAGAAATCTATGGAAGAGAGCAAGGACTGAGAAAAGGAGGAGAAGAGGATGCCAAGGGCCAGCCACACAGCCAGCCATGGAATAAGAGAGAAAAAAAGATAAATACAATAAAGAAAGGTAAAAAAAATCCCAGCAGAAAAATGTAGTTAAATAGAAAGGGGATAATTTAAGTTAGAAAAGATGGCTAGAAACAATCCAAACAAAGATCAGGTATTCATAAGCAAGAATAAATCTCAGTGTATTTATTTGGGAGCTAGGTAGTGGGCCCCCAGAGAGTAAAAAAACAACAAAAACAAAAACAAAAAACAAAACAACTACTACACTACCCCATTTCCTCCCCTCCAACAGCTTCTCTACCCCCCACTACTTCTCATTCCCAACTTAATACACTTTTTTAAATTAAATCCACTAAGTCCATTCAGTGTTGCCTATACGCTCATGGGTAAAGGGCCATCCTAAGAAGCATGGATACCCTCTCTGGGACCAAGTCCTTGAAGAAAACTGACTCTCCCTTCCCCTTAGCAGCCATAATTACTAATAGTTCCTCAGCTAAGGTTAGGACTTCAAGAGTACCTCCTCCAGCCATACTCAGATTTTGGCCTGTCTGATCATGTACAGATCTTGTGCATGCAGTCCCAGTGAGTTCATTGTGTAATGGTGCTGATATATCTGGCAATACTGTTTCACTGAAGATGTCAACTACTTCTGGCTATTATAACTTTATATCCCCTCTTCCTTGATGATCCCTGAACCTTGGGAGGAAGGGGTATGATACAAATGTCCCATTTAGAGCTGAGCACTTCACAGACTCTTATTCTCTGCAGGTTGACTAGTTGTATTAATTGTGAGCTACCTATACAAAGAATAGCTCTGATCATAGCTAAGAGATTCACTAATCTATGAGAATAAAGGTAAGAACTCACAGAGTAGTTTATTACTATGTCATTGGACCCTTTTTAAAGAGACTTTTACCTTCTTGGAACACCAAGCCTAATTTGTATTTTCATTCAGCTGAAGAGTATATGTGTCTGTGTATGTGGGCAGATGTCTTATCTCTGTTAGTAGAAGGGATGTCTACAGCCCTTGAAGCCTGAGATCCTGTAAACAAACTGCCTTGCAAGAAGCAGATGCCCTGTGACTTTTTGTTAATAACTAACCATCCCACTCTGTGTGAAGCTTGGAGAACTGTTTAGGATTGTCTTCAACACAGCTGGTCTAAGATAACTCATTTTCAGAAACATTTCACAGGCAGTTTATCTCCTGGTCTTTCAGATAGCTGGACATAGGTCAAAATGTTTGCTTTTTAAATATTTGAAAACCAGAGCATAAGATCCTGTCCAATGTAGACCAAACATGAGTCCTGAGTCATGGTATTCCACTCAGGACCCCAGGGTAACTCCTAAAGCCATATGGGACAACCAGAACATCAACCTGGAAAAACCCAAGCAACACTGCAACCACATTCCAACTCTGAACAGGGTCAGATGCACCTGTCCTCAAGATCAAGGAGGGCAGTGAAGGCAGAGTCCCACAACCTGAAGTCTACTAGTATGGGGGTTAAAGCACACGCACGAGCCTCCACCCACCTCTACACACAGGGACACAGCCAAGGCAGCAATGAGCACTTACTTTTTTCCTTGTCATCCAAGTTCAGCACCCACAGGCAGAAGTCCAATAAGTATATTTTTATTTTCAAATAAAGTGATTACCTTTAATCATTTTAATGATTAATCAATTAACCAATTTAATGATTACCTCAAGTTTGGAAAGTGGCTTTCATCATCACTTGCTCATCACCCCACAGCACATGCCACTATTCCCAGCTCTGCACTCTCCTTTGATGCCTTCCTCTTTTCATGACCCACTACACACACACACATACACACACACACACACACACACACACACACACACACACACACACACGCACACACACTTCCTGCCTTCTTCCTTGCCCGATTCTTAGCTGACACGCACCACATAAGAGCCCTGAGATGTTATTCTCCCCAAAGGCAGCATTATGGCGAGAGGCAGCGACCATCATCAACCAGGCCACATGGCACCGCTCAGCCAACACTGATGCACGCAATCCACCGAGACCGGAAGAGAGCAGAAACAGATGAAATAGCTTTGTCTTGCCAATATCCATTTCCTGTTTAGTTACAAAGCTCAGTGAGCATGGAAGTGAGAGCTGAACTTGAGGTGAGATATCCATTATTTGGGGATTTGGACTGAGATGGCCAGTCTTCAACAGAAAGCAGCTGTTCAACTGTTAAACACTAATGTCAAATCTCAGATATGGGTGTTGGGCACCCAGTGGCACACTGGACACTCACTCCTGATACAGTGGGATTACCTAAGGCCATATTCTCAGCCAAAGAGAATCAAATTTGGGAAGCCACATAAGGAGATGGCTAGCACAATTGCTTTTACAGTTCAGACCCAAAGGAAATCAAATATGTGCCTGTATTCTGATCTACAGCATAGCACTATAGCAACAGCCACAAGAGGAAACGTCCAAGTAACCAGCAGATGAGGAGATAAAGAAACTGGGATGGACTTAGGAAGGAGTATTCAGAAAAAAGAAAGAATGGAGTCTGGCACATGCCACAGTATGACTGAGCCTTAAAGACACTCTGCTAAGCAAGCCAGCCAGCTAAAAAACAACACTTAGAGGAAGTACATAGAATGCGAATTCATACAGAAAGTTGCTTCAATGCCATGAAACTAAGGGAAGGAGCTGGGACATAGGAAGATACTGTCTGATGGAGACGTTTGCAATTTTTTATTACTTATTTTTTTCATTCAACATAATTTGGTCACATTCATTCCCCTTTCCCTACTCCCTTCAGATCCTCCCTACCTCTCCACCTACCAAACTTCTCTCTCTCTCAAAACAAAAGATGAAATCAAAAATAAACAACAGCGGGAAAAAATAAAACCCTCACAAAAACAAAAAACACTAATCCAACCCAAAACAAAAGTACACACACACACACACACACACACACACACACACACACACACACATCTGTTTTGCACTGGCCAACTACTCCTGGGCTTGCGGCCTACCCTGGAGTATGGTTGATGTACCCAGTGACACTCCATTAGGAAAAAAATGCATTTTTACTTCCCTGGCAGGTATAAATCAAAGTAGCTTCTTGGCTAGGGGTGCAAGTTTGTGTCCATTCCCCTTTTCTACACTAGGGTTTTTTTTCTGTTAATCCCTCTCCAAAATGACCTAGACTCTACCTCTTAACTCATACAGATTATCCCAAACATTCCAACATGTCTATGTAATTACAGTGTATTGTCTACATGGAGAACTCCACTTGCAGAATTATTAGTGCTGTCAACAGAGCAGAAAAAGGCACAGAAACAAAAGTAAATGCTTGGGTGCCAAGGGCTGGAGCGGGAATGAAGTATGTCCACCAGAGGGGAAGGGCTTCCCTTTGAGACAGATGAAGATGTTGGGAACTAGATAGTGGAGATAACTTCAAAATTCTAAATACTCTAAAAGCTATGTTAAATGAATATATGTTATACCATGTGAATTATATCTCAACAAAGATGCTATTTAAAAAAAACAAAAACAAAAGCCAGGCATAGTGACACATGCCTGTAACCCAAGCACTTGGAAGATAAAGGCAGAAGGATCTGGAGTTTAAGGCTAGCCTCAGCTACATAGCAAGTCTAGGCCAGCCTGCCTCAAATGAACAAACAAAACAAAGTAATTAAATACATATAATGCATGGTCCTGGGAGTTCACAGCAAGGACAAGCAAATGTACTTAGAAAGCTGCTAGAGGGTAGAGTGCCTATTTCCCCAGAGGGTCACTATCCAAGAACAAGGCTTAGAACTAATCCTAACTAAACTGAAGGGCCCAAAAGAGACTGGCAGAAACTGTGGACTAAATCATTAGCCAGAACATGGCTACAGGGAGAAGAGGCCAGAGAAAGCCCCATATCCAGTTCCAGAAGAACCAGCCTGCAGCTCTTCATCCACAATACGGTCACAACATAAACAAAAGCAAATCTGAAGACCACTCCATTGGACTGCAGATGTTTTCCCAAAGTGAGAGCAGATTTCTCTTTCAATCCTTACCCACATGAAGTGCTATAGTTTTGATCTGAAATGTCCCCAAAGGCCTTGGTGTTGAAGGCTCATCAGCTTTCAGCCATATTTGACGGTATCAACCCTGTAGGAGGTGAGTTCTGGTGGGAGGATGTTAGGTCATTGGAAGCTTGCCTTTGAAGAGGATATTGGGACTATAGCTCCTTCTTTTCTCTTTGCTTCCCAAGGCCATGAGGTAAGTAGCTTTGCTCACACACTCTCCGCCATGATGTCCTGTTTCACCACAGACTCCAAAGCAACTGAGCCAACAGGTCACAGAAGCTATGCAGCAAAACAAACCTTCCCTCTTTGTAAGTTGGCTGTTGCAGATACTTTGTAACTGCCAGCTGACTGACAATGGAAAAGTAATAGAGCAAACTTTATTTGTTCTATTTTTAAACACCAGCAGATACAGTTTTTCATCTTCGTGGGAATGTTGTGAATACCCACCTCCTTATACTAAGCACAAGCATGCCACACACCGAGAATCATACCTGGAACACGCTGAGTGTTCATTAACTATTAGGTAATGCTCCTGACCCTTTCTAAAATATAAAAGGGTGGATATGCTTCAGTACTGACATTTCTCCCCCTTACATAAGAATCAAAACATGGATGGCTCTACAGATCCTGGGACCAGAGGCTGAAAGTGCCAGGTGCAAAGTAGATGCATACTTTTTGATGATGAGATCGTTTTTATTTTAGGAAATTAAAAAGTTAATCCCGCAACTTAAAATGGGACACTTAAGCCCTTCTCTATTTGATAAGTGCCTTAAAGCATCATATGAAGCTACTGCCTTTATCTACAAACAACCAGAACTTTTGCCATAAAAAAAAAAAAAAATGAAACTGGTCCATTTTCCAAAAGCAAGGTGTACTTTTGAAGCAAAGGTTTTCTTTCCAGGCCGTCTGTCTTTCTGTACAGGGCAGTGATGAGGCGGTCTGGGAAACCGGACAATGGAAAGAAGGCACAGCAACAAGTAACATCCACTCTGCTTTTATCTACACACAGCCCGGGCATCAGAAGGCTGACTCGTTTGGCTGTGGCCTTGAAACTGAAGGCAAGGAACCATGCGCTGTATCCCTGAAAAGGTGACTGCATGGCAGCTGGCCCTATAAGGTAACCCCAACCCCACCCGAGTCCTGCCTCTCACGATGGAATAGCAGCACCCACCGATGGAGCCTTAGTCCTAGGATCTTACTGACCAAGGGTGACTAGCAGCTTCAAGAAGAGCTCTCAAAGTCAAAACACAAGACCATCTTAACTAGGTTCTCTCTTCTTCCTTGTTATTGAGGTACAAGTAAGTCACCCTAACTCAACCTCTTGCTTGTTCTTGAGTTCCAGAGTGTCTCAGTCCCCGAGTAACACTTAGAAAATGCTGTCAACATTGTTTTGATGTGTTGTTTTCTCAAATTCTGATACTCCGTACCTCTCCAACCCAAGCAGCTCTGTGCATGTGGGAAACAAAAAAAGCTTGAAAACACATCTACTAGGAAGGGGGCGCAAAATCCTGGATTCTGTGTTTCTGTGGACACATATGGACTTTCACGCTGCAGTTTAAGAAATTATTTTTAAACCTTTCCAATGATAGATACCTCCCACCCCCCTCAACTCTGTTGCTAAAAATCTAATGCCTCAGGCATTAATTTAAGTCAGGACCTGAGTGGAGGCAGGAGATCCAGAAAGAGGGAGAGGTGGAGAGGTTCAGTGCACCAAGTCCAGCCTGGACCCTACACAACAGCCTCAGGTGCTTCCATGCCCTCAGAAGGTCAGAGAAGGAGGGGAATAGAACGTAGGACAATTTTGAGTCACATCTGGCCCAAATGACCCATTTGGAGCCTCTATCTTCTCAAGTGAAAATGGGAATTTTTTCCTGAAGTTCCTTTACTCATCAAATACTTTGAGCCTAGAAAGTAAACTCTGAAGAGACATCGTTTTTATTCCATGCTTGATGGGCCCTTCTAAGAGCATGAATACAGAAATTCTACCTCCTGCCCCCGTGTGTGTACACACGTGCACACATGCGCGCACGCAGGCGCGCGCACACACACACACACACACACACATCCACATAAGACCATCTAGCAGTTAATGGAGCATGGAGATTTTGTGGGGCTTTGGAAGGATAAAGACAGAGGGGCCGAGTTCTTGCCCGTCCACCCCTGCTTTCTTTATCCTCTGCCCAAAGCCAACATAACCATTGCTTTGATTCCCTGGGGAAGAAAGGGTCTATTTTCAACCCTCACTGGACTCTTGGCTGCCAAGGTCCAGACTTACTCCTTAAGGAACTCTTAACTCCCTTCTTCAGCTGAGTCGAGGAATCCACAAGTAGCAAGTGTCTCTCCCCTGTGACCTCCCTGTGACCTCCCCAAGCTCTTCACAGACAGCTCAGTCACCAGGGCCACTTGTCCATTTCTGTCATATTTTGGGACCTTGGCTGTCTAAAGGACCAGTCTTTTCACAACGGCACCCTCTGTGAGGTGACCCTGGACCCCCAGTCACCCCACTGAGATCCCTCTCCCACGTAACACACATTGAGAACATAAGCAAAGCCCTGGAACGTCCCCAGGGCCCCATGCTCAGCAGAGAAATGGGAACAACACTGAGTCGGTTCCACTTCACCTGTTGCCGTGACCAGCGACTTCCTCCAAGAGTTTCCAAGCTGTGGAGGCAGCTCTGGTCCGCTGAGGTCTCCTGACATGCATCTGCGTGTGAGCCACAAAGCCCAGGCAGGGGCAGACTGCAGCCAGCTGTCCATCAGCACACAGGTTTCGGCTCCCCAGACCTCTGTGCCCACCCTCTCTTTGGCTCTGTCTGCAAGAGGCCCGGCGCAGCTTAAGCACTGGGCCTTGAAATGGCACTAAAAACATCTCATTCTCCCTGAGGGATTCTGTCACTGTCCTGTCACTCCTTATTTTATTCACTGCCTAACCCTGAGGAACAGTAAACAAGTGTTTACTGAATTATTTCAATGCTGATAGCCATGACTCCAAATGTCATTTCATTAGCAGAATGTTTAGCATGTTGCTAAGTATTTAGCGCCTGATATTCGCTAAGCAATTCCCCATGCCTTTTTCCAAAAAATTCAGTTATGCTATCTTCTACAGTGCCCAGCATTGGCTTAAGCAACAGAGAAGACAGAATCTAAAATCAGACTAAACTGATTGTTTTGCTAATCAGTCTTGTTGCTAATGTCTTCAGGCCATGTTTCCCCAGCAGTCCATGGGCTTTCTTTAATGGGTACTGAAGTAAACTCATCTTCATTTTTCGGGAGATGGCAAGAAGGAGCTGGTATGGCTGCCTGCTGGCCAGTAACCCTTGCATCCCCCAGAGCTGGAACACCAGGCAGGCAGAATTACTGTAAAAAGGAAGAGAGCGCCGCCAGCCACTCTCACGCCCTCTGAGCCAGGCTCCTCAGGCCTCATAGAATCTGCCAGAACAACTCAAAAACCAGGGGCAGCAGAAATAGAGACAGGAATGACAAGAGATGGAAAACAACCCTGAACATCAGAACGGACCTCAGGGACTCCCGACCTAGGTCTCCAGATCCTTCCTGCCGCCAACCAGCAGGAGACGGCTGAGGCAGAAATCATCTGTGGAATGTGCCCGCCGCTGGTCTTCGTTCTCCCCCCAACAAAGTTAAGACAATACAGTGGAGCATCTGATGAAAACAGGTCAGCATCCCCGGGTTCCCAACTTCAGGTTGCCTCTGGCTTGTCTAGCTTGGGGACCTTGGGCCCACTAGTTTTTAGATTATCCCTTTCAAATCATGAAGGAAATCAGCATGTGGCCATGATGTGTTCAGCTGCTCATCCAAAGGCACCCTCAAGGCTCTGTGGGACGTTGTCCATACCCAGGGTAAACAGGAGTCTGAGGTAAGAAAGTGCAATGTAGCCAAGCAATCCAAAGGAGAAGCTCCATGGAGGGAGTGGGGGGGGCTCCTTCATTCTGCAAGGCCTCAGGTGAACAGTGCCATGGAGACACATGCTAGTCTTTAAAGTACTCTGCACCAGACCATGAGGGAACAGGTTCTCCATCTTCCCAATGTCTTTCTCAGTTCCATGGCCCTGGAGACCATGGCCTGACTCCTAAGCCCTGTAGTGCCACCTACTGGGGGAGGCAGAAGTCAGATCTACTGTTAGTCCTGAAGAGTCTGTTCCTGCAAGATTATAGTCAATTGTGCTTCCAAGCCCTTGCTATGAGCTCCTACTTATGCTATAAAGTAGAATCCAAAGATCGGCAAGGCTTCAAAAACCTCTATTTGGTATCCCCTTGAGTTCCTTTAGTATATCCTATTCACGGAAGAGCCCACCCAAAGCAGTCTTAGGTAGAAGAGGCAACTTAATGAAACCTAAATCTTTTCCAAGACTCTAAGAGATAGTGGGGAGAAGGAAGGGCGCCCCAGTGGCTCACCACTGTGTTGACAAAGCACTGTTATCCTGAGGCATCTGCTCTCCCAGAATGAGTCTCTACTTAATAGGAGATTTAAATTAAAAACAAAAAACAAAAAAGCACATAGGAGACTATATAGTCAACATTCCTTTGCATAACACCCAGGGTGAGGTGCATTAAGTCCTAGTAATCCGTTAACCATCATTACGTATTCCATGGAAATAAATAATCATTGATTCTCTTACACTGTGTTAGTATGTTGAAAAGCACCCAACCATCCCCAGGAACAGCATTTGGAACCCAAAAAAGCCCCTTCTCCAGCTTCCTCCATGTAACTTGCAGAGAAAGAGAAGTTGATGTCAAGCCTTCTTCTGACCGTCACAAGCTGAGGGGCAAGCCATGGGGCTCCCGGGCCATTTGAAAAGAGTTAACTGCGATCATTACAGTATTACTTTATTTTAAATAATTGCTGTCCTCTCGTATGGCTAAGTAGTATAAAAGAGAAGCACGGTGTGTTTCCCTCTCCCCTCTGCCTTCTCTCAAGCAGATAGGGGGCATTCTGATGTTTTTGTGCTAAATGGTGGACTATTAAGAAATTCACTTGCTAGCTGGAACCTACACTGGATAATCAGTCCAGAAAAGTGGAAGGCTGGAACGCGACCAGAGCTGATAGGGCAGGCACCAGACGTGAGGCACAGCTTGGGAATAAAACCTCCAGCCTAAAGCCTGAGGGCAGAGCCCTTCCCTTCCTCAACTTCCAGGTTATTTCAAGATGCTGGCCTCTGACCTCCACAGACTGAAACACACACACACACCACACACACACACACACACACACACTCCACTTGCACACACACCACTGAAGAGCTTCAGGAAGGAGACACAGTCAGTCCTTTCAAGCCGGTCAGGAGGGAAGAATACAGCCACCTGGCAACTTCTTTGCTTCTGCACTCTGATTGGTCACCGCTGCTGTTCTGAGGTCATTGCTTGGCTCCTCTTCTCTCTGCCTTCTGAAACTCTAGCCCCCAACTATGTTTCATCACCCATGAGTTACTAAGCCAGCCACTTCTTTCTTGTAAATATTCACACTCCTCCAGGCCTGTCCTTCCCACCTCTACCACCTTCCCCAACCCTCCTCAAAAGCCCAGCCAATCAACGAAAAGAAGGTGGGAGGCCCAGGGGGACAGGGACCCCAGTGCTCTTCTACCTAAGCCCCGCATCTAGGGATGGAGGCGAAAGTGCTCCTGTGAATTATGTAACCACTGCAGCTCTGAGGGAGAGTACCATGCAGGTTGCTATAGTGTTTGCTGGCTTCCTGCTGGAAAGGTAGAGTTCCTGGCCACTGCTCCCCCCACTTCCCCTCCACCCTTCTCCAGAACCTGTAGGGTTGGTGCTGCTGTATTTAATGCCCGCTCCCTGCAAGGGGCCTGGGGACGATGCTGAGAGGCCAAGTGGCCAAAGAAAAGAAGCAGAGTAAGGAAGTAAGCTAACAAGAGGATTACCCTACACTACTAGGAGCCCTTGCAAACTATGGGCATACCTGTTTTACCAAGACGCCTTGCCCTCAGAAGTCACAGCTAGGACAACACTACCGAGTTCTCTGCCAAGTTGCTTAGACTAAGGACATGGACAGGACCTGAGAGATCTAGCCCACCCCCACTCTTCAAAAATATCGCCCTTTCTTTTATGTCTCATTCTGTCCTCCTAATCCATCCAGAACTCCATCAGCTAGGAAAGGGATTCTAAGAGATGAAGGAGGAGAGGGTAGGTACTTCAGAGACAGGGGTTGCCCTTAGGGCATGAAAGACCAGTGTCCATGACCCTTGACAAGTCTTCTTAAGGAGGCCAAAATCTAACGCTGCCACCCAAGATGGGGAGGGGGGGGCAATCAGGTTCTGGATGGAGGAAGACCAGGCAGTGAGGCAGCTCCCCAGCAGCCCTAATCCGCAAAGGCAATGGCCCTGTCCCCAGTTAGTGATGATAGGGCGAAAGAAGGAAGGCTCTGCGGGCCTGGGACTATTTCTACAAGGCTGGGCTCTGGAGAGACACCAGGAAGTACCCTGGCAAGGCAAGAGAAGACACAATGGAAGAGTGATGGTGGCTGCTGAGGGCAAAAAGAGACAGGGACCGGTGAAAGAGGCAGAGAGCCTGTAGAAAGGGCATCCGGAGACTACAAGACACTTCAGCTTGATCACCTTAATCACTGAGCAATGTCAGAAAATAACTTGTCGATAGAGACTGAGGAGGAGAGGGAGAAAGTTTCCAAGAAGTGGGGAGTTACCTGAAAGCCTTTCACCATCAGAGGGGGAGCTGGAGACACTTGATGCCCAGCATGGAGATGCTTAGAGAACACTAAGTATGGAGCCTCAGGAGTTAGTCACGCCCTTCCATGATTCTCTGAAAACATGAAAAAGCAAAGCCCACCCATCACTGGGCTTCTAGCCGCTTCCATCCTCAGGTGCGAGTGCACACAGGAGTGTCAACAATAACACACCTGGCGTGGGCTCGCTCGGGGTCAATGGCAGTGGAGAGGTGGGCGGTGTTGAGAAGCCGAGGCGCTGAGATGGAGAGAGAGAGAGAGGAGGCGCGCTGAGACGCACAGCTGCAGCCCCCGCCCCCACCCCCACCCGCGACCTGGAGCGCACTGCCCGAGGAAGTGGCTCCGGCAAAGAGTGGACGCGGGGCAGCCTGGGGGGGTGGGGTGGGGGACCACCGGCGCGGGGCTGCTCTCCGTGGGGTACGCGCGCGCGCGCGCGCGCGCGTCCCCTGCCGCGCCCCGGTCGAGCGAGGGACCCCGAAGCAGCCGCTCCCCAGCTTGCCGTGGCCCCGGCGGCCGGCCGTCCAGCTTTCGAGGCAAAGGCGAGAAATCCAGGCAGCGCCGACACTTGGGGAACTTTCCCCCTCGCCCGGGATTTCATGGGAACCACATGCTCCGAAGAAGCCCGGCCGCGGAGGGGGAGGGGCGGGAATTTTCCGCTCCGGCTCGCACGGCGGCTCGGCCGGCTCCCGCGGGCTCCCGCGCGCGGCGTTGGCGCCCCTCGCGCACGCGGCGCGGGCCGCTCCACAGGGGCCCGCCGTGGGCAGCCCGGGCGAGCCGGGTGCGGCGATGGGGTCTCGCTTACCTTGGTGGTTTTCCTCTGGAACGTACATCCTCGTGTTTTCATTGACCATTGGCCAAAAACTGCTTGGAAAGGAGAAGCCACAAAGAGGAAGAAATGCAGCAACAGCCGCGAGCGGGTCTGGATGAATCCCTCCTCCGAGGCCGGCGGCTTTCGCGCAAACCGAGGAAGCCGTGGATCCGCAGTGTTTCTGGCTCCCTTCGGGTGATTTACCTGATCCCCATTATTGCACCAAACACCAAAAACTGCTGCTTTCCACTACCGCCTCCTTTCGTGAGATTGTAATGCATCCTCAGTACATCCGGGCCCCTTCCAAGAATTTAGCACCGCACCTCTGGCGGCTACACCATTTGAAAAAAAAAATAAAAATAATAATAATAAATGGAGAGGCAGAGCGAGAAGAGGCGCAAAGGCGAGGCGAGGGAGAGCGGCGGGCCCACGGCGCTGGGTGGACCCCGAGCCGCCAGGGGGCCGAGGCGTCTCCGGCCCGCCCAGGGCGATCGCCCAGAGGCCCCGAGCCGCGTTCTTCGGCGACGGCAGCCGCGAACACCTGAGGGCGAGCCCGCGGGAAGCGCCGCCGCCGCTCCGGGCCGCGCCGCGCCGAGCGCCGTTCTGGCAGGGAGCTGTTTCTGCAGAGGCAGCGAGAGGGAGACACCGGGCGCGAGAGCGCGGCGCGGCCTCCCTCCTCCCTCCAGCCCCGCCGCGCCCGCGCCCGCCCCTGCCCGCGCCCGCCCGCCCGCCCGCCCGGCGCGCCGGAGCAGACGCGCTGAACGCTTCCAGATGTGGCGGCGGCGCGCGGCGGGGACCGGAGCCCGAGTGGAGCGGCGGCGCCACGCGAGAAGCCCTGGCTGCGAGACGGCGGGGGAGCGAGCCCGGGAACGGACACACCTCCAGGAGCGGGGCCTCGGCCTGAAGACCCCCCCACCCTCCCGAGGCCCCCCGCGGCTCCCTCGCGTCCCTGGTGGAGGGGGGGGGGCACCGCCACGCCAGCAAGGCCTGGGAGGGGAATCCCGGGAACACCGAATACAGTGTGTCCAACTCCCGGCCTCTTTCACATCGACCGAACGAAACAGCAAAATGAGCCGTGATTCTGTTGATCAATTCCAATCAGAGCGGTTGTAGAAGTGACACATACAGGCGAGGATGGGCAGATGGGCGGGGAGAGAGAAAGAGCCCAAGAGGCGGAGCCTCGTGGGCAAGGCAGCGGTGGTGCCCAGATGTCTGAACAGATTAATACAGCCAGGTTTGCTCCCTCCTTGGGGGCAGGCGAGCACGTGTGCTGCCAGTGTACCTTTACCTACTTAATTATTTCTGCCACCCTAGCGGGGAGCTATGAAGCACTTCCCTCCGACACCCGCTGTCACAGTTAACATCCAAAGCACCTCCTGCAGGCACGACCCTCTAGATGGGGCTGGTGAGCCCATTCTAGGAGGGCCTACCACTGGGAAACCCGGTCTAGATAGCAGCAGCCCTTAGCCTGCCTCATTCCCTGGCCCCAGGTTCCCTAAATGACCCTATCGTCTATCTACATGGCTTTAAGTAAGGGGCTCTGTCAGCTGCAAATCTTCAATCTAGACCTTTCTTCTGACCCAGACGCCAGCCAACTTGCCCTCTGCACTTGAAACCGAAACCTCATATATCCAGGCCTGCTCCTCACACAGCCGTCCCCCAACTCCGCTGACCCCTCTCATGTAAGAACCCTGGAGTCATCTCGTCTTGATTTCTCCCGCAGCCCCACATCAGTGTATCATGGAATTCACCTTAGACAAAATGCAGCGTAACTTCTGCGGCCGCCTTCCAGGGCTGAGCCAGTAGCTGGTTCTCTGGTCACCCACCTCTCCTCGGGTACGTTCTCCTCACAGCAATTGGAACAACCCACTTAAAATGGTGTTGTTCTAACCCAGACCATCCAATGACCTCTTTGTCACTTAAGTGAGAGTCGCAGTAACCCACAAGGACTGCAGGAATGGCTGTGTATGACTTCTATCACCCGTTCCTACTGTGTTCCCTTGCTGCTCCTCCAAGCACGCCAGAAATGATCCACTCGCCCTGCACACACTAACCTCTTGTCTTCTGCTCTACTTGTCCCTACTTCCTGCAGTGTTCCTTCCCTAGATATCTTCTGTAGAAGATGCTTTCAGTCCTTGGAGACGCTGCTCGGAGTTCACCTCAGTGACCCCCATCTTGATCTTACCCCAAGGAAACACTGCAGCCTGACAACCCCACCAGCAGCCCTCAACTCTGGTAGTTTGTATTTCTTTCCTGGCTAACGTAGTGTATAGTTTAGTTATGTGTTACTTCTCTCTCTCTCTCTCTCTCTCTCTCTCTCTCTCTCTCTCTCTCTCTCTCCCTTTCCCCCTCTTTCTCAGAAGTTGCTCAAAGGCAGATGTCATGTCCATTTGTTCATCGGTATATAGGGTGATATATGGCAGGTAGCAGGTAACTAATACATTCATGCTGAGTGAATAAATGAATGAGTGTCCCAGAAGCCTCAGGAATACCACTCACTGCATCATTTCAAATTGCCTCCTGGCCACTGCTCGCGACCTAAACCCTTACCACTCCGCCTTTCCCTTTGTTCAGTGGTTTTGGCACCAGATTAAAATGCAAGACCCCGGGGCAGGTATTAAACTCTATCATCTTGATTCTATGTCAATAGTGATCTAATTGTTGTTGCTGTTATTGTTCTAAAGGGTGTATCTTTGCCATCCTGGTATGTGATTACCCAACTTTCAACCTCCGTCTGAGAAAGAAAATTAGAAATTACACAGACCCATTTAGGGAGATTATTGGACTGCATTTCAAGGGCGAGTGTAGTTGCTTGCATAAGCCAATAATAAAATTGGTTTGCATTTCCATTGTGCCCTGTAGCACAAGAAGAGTGATGGCTAATATTGTCACATACTTTGTGCCAGCCATGGAGTAATCTCCGCAGGCATCGCCTCGCTGACTGCTCGCTGCTACATCATAAGGTCGGCATTATTGTCTCTATTTTACAGATGGAGGAAACTAATACCAGTGTTCCATGGCCAGGGGCACCCAACTGGGACTTAGTCCAGGAGAATCTGACACCAAATTCATGTTTCTTGTATTATCCTGCTCTCTGCTGAGAGGATGGCCAAGGGTGACGTGGCAGGCAGTAGAGTTTCGAGAACTGACTGCAAAATTACTTCACAAAATGGAACTGAGAATGAAGCCCTTGTGTGTTGGGGGTCACAGGTGGGACGGCCTGACTTTTCTGTAAGTAGGCAGTGCAGGAACCTAACAGACAAATGTTACCTTCACTTTCATTTTTCACTTCTCTTTTCAGCTGTTAATGTGTTCTTTCCTTTCCAGAAAAAGTTACTTCCTAAATATTTGGTCTTCAAAGTACGCCCATATCCCACTTTCTAACTTTGGAACCCGGTCCTGGATGTTCTTCTGCAAGGTAGCAAATTCTCCGCCCACCAGAGACCGTTTAGAATTGTGATGTGGGGTGTGGGAGGTGCAGGAGCGGAAGGAGCAGCCTGCCTCTCTTTCCCTGACAGCTTTGACCCCAGCTAAACATGTTCTCTCTTCTCCTCCTGCTCCCCAAGTCTTTCCCTTGTGGGGCCTGTCACACAGCATTGGACCTGTGCACATGCCACCCCATCCCCAAGACACACACACACACACACACACACACACACACACACACACACACACACACCACTTCCTACATCTTAAGAATGTGAACTGTGCTCTCTCCTTTACAGTGCTTTGTACATATGGACACTCAATGTCTACTATGTATAGCTTACTCTAGACATGATTCTACTCTGTGACCACAAATATTTCCTTTGGAAACAACTGTGCAGTAAATAAGTTAATTGCAGTGTATTTATGTGACTGAGAAAATCCGAAAATAATCTAAATAACAAAATATCGGTTAAATAAAAATATTACAAAATTATGTGTGTCCTTGTGTCTCATGCATGTGAAGTTGCTCTTTAGCACAGCCCTGTGATGTATTTCTGTTCCCATATTACATATTATTCTTCCCATTTGGGAGAAAACAAAAATAGAAAGGTTCGTTCACCTGCTCATGTTTTCACAGACAGTAAGTGTGGGGTTTGAAGCCCAGAAGTGTGGCTTCTACCTGTCTCTTAGCCACTCCACATATAAACTAGGGCAGATCAATGTGAGAAAATCCAACTGGCATAAATAATACTACAGAGAAATATGAGTGATGAGAAAAAACAGTTACAAAGTATCATATAATGTGTGGTTCTCTCTTTAAGATGTGAATTCTTGGGGGTTGGGGATTTAGCTCAGTGGTAGAGCACTTGCCTAGCAAGCACAAGGCCCTGGGTTCGGTCCTCAGCTCTGGCAAAAATAATTAATTAATTAATTTAAAAAGATGTGAATTCTTGAATTAGGAAAATTATAATAGAGGGTCCCACCAAAATGCTGGCAGTAGCTCCCTTGGGGAGCTAGAGGAACAGGTCAGTTTTTCTTCAACTTTTTTCCTGTCTGACCAAAGGTATGGGATCCAGGCTACCAAGCAGCACTCTGGTTTGTAGGCAGCTACATCCCAGTCATAGGGACTAGGACACCATTGCTTTGCCAGGGAGGACAGAAGCTAAGCCTCAAGGTATCCTCTTGCCCACCTGGCAACCACTGACCCTCAGGTTACCACCGACTTGCAGAAATTCCCTTTGATGGTCAGTTCTGTCGACTTGACAGAAGTTGACCACAGAAGATAGAAATCTCTACACATGCTGTGACAGATGGATTAAATTAGGTTAATCGGTGTGGGAAAGACCCACCTTAACTGTGGGCCTCACCCTGCTGTGTGGGCTGGGGACCCTAATGGAGTGAAAAGGAGAAGGCTGGAGGACTCATCTCTCTCTGCTTCCTGACTCCTGATGCTATGACCAGCAGCCTCAAACTCCTGCAGCCATGCCTCACCCACCATGACGGACTGAACCCTCAGACTGTGAATCAGAATTCATTTTTCCTTCCTTACATTGCCTTTGCTGGATGTTTTGTCACAGCCACAAGACCACAAACCTCAACCATTCCCTGAACGGTGATTCAAGCCCCCAAAGCACCATTATGTCCTCACTCACCCACCGTGCCTGGCTGAAGTGCCAGTCACTTGGCTGGGGGCAGAATGCTGCTGGTGAGAAGGTATCGGGTACAACCTAACACCAACCTTCCTGGACAGCATCTTACCATTTAATCCCCAGCTCATGGGTTTGTCTGTGTGTAAGAGTGGGCCGAGGGTCCCTAGAGCATGCTCTGTCAGAGGCCAGAACCTGGAAGCAGCACTGTGTGTTGTTGTCCTTCACTGGTCAACTTAGCTGCCGGGGCCTTCTTTTCCAGAATTATCTTCTTCACATGACCCCAGGTCACAGATGCCTACAACAGCATCTATGCTGTGAAGTCCATGTCCACACTGTCATCCAGAGACCAGTGCATCCTTCTCAGGGAGCCCTGGCTCCTTCTCCTTTCTCCTCCAGCTATGGAGTCCTGAGCAAAATGTGTAGCCAGCATTGCAGAAAGATTTCAGCTTTGTTCCAGAGTCAAAGTGCAAAGAGACAAGAAATGAATAGGGATTCTAGCGCCTTCATGGCTTTCGGTTCATTTTGACCATGATCATTCCCACCTCTCATTAGCTTTTAGCACACTTCTGGTCCTGCTGGTCCACAGCATCTTCAGATCCATCATTAGTTACAGAGAGAGCAGCTTTCTGTTGGCTCTTCCCTAACCCCCCTAGTGGACAGGACAGGTCCAAGCCCTATAATCAAATCCCTGCTCCATGTTATGTATAGTGGGACTCCTTCCTTCATCAACCCTTAAATGATATGTCAGGGCACCGCATCGCCTTTTTACCAGGCTACTCACTTGGAGTGTTGAATTACTGAGTATCATCATTTTATAGAACCTAGAAGTAAAGAGGAAGCCACTCCTATGAACCCATTTCCCAAGGCTTTTATACAAAGTGGTCACTAACCAGGGGGTTCAAACAACAGTAATGTGTTCTTCCTTCTCTGGTGACTACAACTTCTAAACCAGGCAGGGTCATGTGTCCTGCTGGGGCTCTAGAGAAGACACAGTCTTCTCTTCTAGCTTCTGGTGGTCAGCAGTATTCTTTGGCTTGTGGCCACATGACTCTGGTCACACTGCCTTCTCCCTTAATGGCCAAATCTCCTTCTGCTGCACTCTAATAAAGACACTTGCCATTGGATTTAAGGGTCATTGGATAATCCAAGTTGATTTCTTCATCTCAAGATCCTTAGAGTAGCTACATCTGCAAATACCCATTTTCCAAGTTACACCCACATGCTCTGTGGATTAGGATACTGGCTTGCCTTTGGGCAGACCATCATTCAGCTACCACACACCCTGATCTATGCTAATGGCCCTTCACTCACATTCCTCTGCAGCTCATATCTAATACCTATGAGCTCTGTAAACCATAAACTCTCACTGAGGCTGTTTCTTTATCTATGTATATGTACATTATACACACACACACACACACACATTATATATATACATTACATATATACATCACAACTTAATTGAGTAGTCACTCATGCTTGTTTTAACTCGTGCTTGCATCATTTTGCAATTAATATAACTTTATCAAATGATTACTAACAACTCTTAGTTATCATTTTCCCCTGAATTGACCAATGCTGCTTATAAAATACCTCTCAGTGCACTCCCCAACCACTCTACCTTTGGGTACATCTTTTGGACAAGTTCTAACTAATAAAGTGTCGGTAGAAGTGACAGGTGTCACTTCTAGAAAGGTTACTTTAAGATTTTTATGTATTATTTCAATTTTCTGAGTTTTTAAGTGTGTGGATGTCTTGCCTGTGTGTGTGTCTGTGCACCACATGCATGCAGTGCCCATGGGAACCAGAAGAGATCGATTTTATGTGCATTTGTGTGAAGGTGTCAGATCCCCTGGACTGGAATTACAGATGGTTGTGAGCTGCCATGTGGGTGCTGGGAATTGAACCCAGGTCCTCTGAAAGAGCAGTCAATGCTCTTAACCACTGAGCCATCTCTCCAGCCCAAGGTTACGTTTTGAAAATGCAATTCTTCTGTCTTTTCTTCTACCATGAAATTCAAATGGTATAGCTACAAAATGGAGACACACCCATCAATCCGGAACCCTGTGGTGACCTTGTGAACCTGCCACTGGCTGGTTCTGGATGTAGAGTGTAATCATAGGCTGCAGGTGCTGAGGGGGGAAAATGGGGAGTGCTTTATCCAGGCTGGGGAAAGGAAGCCATACAGAAAAGGAGATAAAAATCACTAAGAATATTTGAAAAAGTCGTAAGGAAACACTATTTTACATGCTTACTTAAACATACATATGTAATAGGTGTGCACTCAAATGTGAAATTCTCAAAAATATAAAAATTCAAATTAAAACATTTAAAAGTCACAAATATTCTATGAAGCCCCGGGAATCTGGAAGTCATTGTCATAGTGTAGCATCGCCCTTTGTGACCAGCAGACTGGAATAAAACAACAGCTCGCTGTGTGACCAGCATGCAATGAGGATTTGCGAAGTTGCCCTTGTTAAATTGACTTCCATTCCAATCAGTGAAGTGTCAGCCAATTGGTCCTCAGAAGAGAACAGGTGATAACCCTAACAATCTTGTGATAGTGGCAGATAACAGAATATTCATCTCATTTTTTTTTTCAGCATTTCAGTTTTTATTTGTTTGGGGAAAATTAGTAGCAATATCCATTACAACTTATTCTACAGTTTAAAAATAAAAAACAAAATGCTTTTGCCTCTTAAAATCTGCTGATAACCCAGACACACTTAGGTCTCTATTCCTGTGAAGTAGCTTATGCCAACTACTTTCAAGAGGAAGAATCAGGAGTATGTCCACCAGTCTCCCACGTGGACCTGCATAGCTGAATGGTTTCGACCCTCTTCAAGCATTATGAAGTAGCCTTCTTGGCATATGTTGAATCCATTTGCAGACATGAGCATCTATATGTATTCCATCTTACTCCAGAGAGGACAACCAAAGGAGGCCAGAGCCCTCTTGCTGCCTCTCCTTTCTCTCACAGATATGTCTCCGCTGCTGCCTTTTGCCAGCATCCTCCTGTAGATGGATACCCGCCAGGAGTACATTGACATGTGGGGATCCAGACAGCCTCTGTAACAGACCCCACACTCCTCCAATTATCTGTCTTTCCAAAGGGTATACTTCCAATATGATTTTAATTACTTTGAAAAGCTCATAATGTGAGTACACTGTCTTGCTCAATTATACATGAATAATTTCTGTAATGAGACAGTGGTCACTAGAGAGTAAGAAGGGGAGAGGGAAGAAGGAGAAAGGAGGTTAAGTAAGAGGTACCAAGATGCAGGTAGGTAGATGGATGGAATTTGTTCTACTGATGCATGGCACAGTAATGTAATTAACAGTCTAGAATTAATAACATATCCCAAAATAACCAGAAGAGTTCAGAGGTTTTCAATACATGGAGATGATAAATGTTCAAGGAAATAGAAGTTTTAATTGCTGTGATCATTGGCTACACATATATACATGTTTTTAATCCATGTATACATTTTAAATGTTTTTCTTTTTTGGTTTTTTTCAAAACAGGGTATGTAGCCTTGGCTGTTCTATAACTAGTTCTGTCGACCAGGCTGACCTCAAACTCACAGAGACCAGCCTACCTTTGCCTCACAAGTGCTGGAATTAAAAGTGCACACCACTAATACCCAGCTTACATTTTAATTTTTAAGTGGAAAAAATTGAAAGAATATTGAATGCAAAAACTGTAACAGGGAGCCTTATTTTCACAGAAAGTTAATTTTAATTTCTTTACCTCTTTTTTGATGCAATATGATACCATGGTCAATGAAAGATTTTCAATCAATCATACACACACACACACACACACACACACACACACAATGCATACACACACACACACACACAGAGAGAGAGAGAGAGAGAGAGAGAGAGAGAGAGAGAGAGGGGTTTTTTTAAAAGGAAGAAGTGGAATACATCTCCAAGGAGAAAAGGAAATGATGCAACATCTTTGGCTACCAACCACAGGGCTCTATGTATTTTTGAAAGGATAATAGAAAGTGTGTTAGTTAGTTTTCTGTTGCAGGGATAAACTTCCATGACCAAAAGCAACTCAGGATGGAGAAGTTTTGTTTTGGATTGTGGTTCTAGAGGAATAGGAGTCTGGTGGGACAGTACAGCAGCAAGCTGCAGGCTTAGGGGTTGGAACAGGAAGCTGAATGATCACATATTTAACAGCAAGAGCTAAGCAGAAAGAACAAATGGGAAGAAGGGCAGGGCTGTATGCTTTCAAAGCAGGGTCCCTGGTGACATACTTCCCCCATCAAGATCACACCTCCTAACACTTACCAAATGATGCCGCCAACTGAGGACCAAAGGCTCAAATGCCCGAGCCTGTGGAGGACATTCTATTCAAACTACCACTAAAAGATATCAGGTAGCTACGGCACTTACATTTCATTGGAAACTTTTTGACAAATGATACAATATTACCTTCAATTGTCAAAGCACCGGAAACTGCATTATTTACAAGCATTTATCATTTCTGGTGCTAAGTTGAAAATGACTGATGGAGCACATACTTTCTCACAATTGAGAAACTGATTGAGAGAACGGAGGGCACAGCTGAGACCCTGGAAAGCCTATTCCCAGCTGCAGCTATGGCTAAGGTTGCCTGTGAACACCACACAGGATGCTATGCTGGAGGGAAGGAGGAGTGTGAAGACCTTGAATTGTGAGTGAATGTTCATGAAACAAACACCTCTGGGCCCTCATTCTCACTCTGTCTTCTCTCTACAACATGACCTAAAACAATTTACCTCCCTTGTCAAAGGAGTTTTATCTCCTTGACATCCTTGCAGAACCAAGTACCAAGAAACACACATTTGTTATCCTCAGGAGGCTGCCACCCATGAACTTCTGGACAGCTTTTAAACTCTTGGTTGCTTGTATTATATACCATGAGAAAATCATTCCACTTTTAAATATGGTTTTAATCCTGAAAGACCAAACAGAGCTAACACTGGACTTCACTGTCGATTCTTCTGAAGGTTTAACAGTCTAAGCTGCCAAAGCAGTTCTTGGAGTCTGTCCTTCTGTGGGGGTTTATTGGGGAGATCTGGACGTACTGTGTTCTTGTTTACGGTGGAGAAGCCAAAGGTCACACAGTAGAATGTGTTTTCATATCAAGCTCTGCTATTGCTGTCTGCCGTGTATTCCCTTTAACTATAGAGCCAGGGAACTCCCAAGAACAGGGTTTGGGAACAAAATAAAGTATTAGTATGAAAATGCTTGGTAAGAAAAGCGTAGAAATAGCAACTTGTTTATTACCAGGAAGATGAAATGTTCCACATCTTGACAGTCTCTCCTGGCACCCAGTAATTGCTCCTGGTCCCACCTGAATATCATCACCACGACTCCAGCCCTCTTGGTTTGCCCTCTTTTCCTTTAGAAAGCAGAACAACTGGTGACCTTTTTCAAAAATCAGAGAAATACTAGAAATAAGGCCAGTTTCTTAAGAAGAGAAGGGCACTCCCAAGTACGGGAGTGGGTTAGAGTGCTGGGAAAGAGCATGCACTCAGAAGCACTGGCCCAGAGTCTCCTGAGGCTTTACAGGTCACTTACACACCACCTATCTTCTTCCAGATTTGCATATCAGCAGCTTTTTTCACACTTTCTCTGTGTCATGTAGCCTAGGTGTGTAAGGCATTCCAGTTTTTTTTTCTGTAAACTGGTTTCTTTTTTTATTATTTTTTATGTGTATAGATATTTTTCCTGTTACTGTCTACACACCATATGCATGCAGTATCCACAGAGTCCAGAAGAGGGTGTTGGATGTCATAGAACTAGAGGTACAGATGACTGACAGCCACCATGAAGGTGCTGGGATGCAAGTCCAGGTCTTCGGAAGAGCAGCCAGTGCTCTTGACCACTGAGCCATCTCCCCAGCCCCAACAGATTTCTTTTATATGTAAACCTTAGTGTCTCTCTCTCCCCCCAGCCCCACTCTCCTGCCCCAATTCCTCCCTGAGAGCTATAGTCCCAGGAATCTCTTGGGGTAGCAGAAGGAATGATGATCTGTCAGTCTCCTGTAACTTCTCCCATGCTGGTGAGGGACAGCATCCATGCCTAAAAGGAGTCACAAAACTTTCTTCCTGTTTTACCTCTAAGTTGGAGAGAAGGCTTTAGATTTCTGGTGGTAGAAGTTGGCTGGAAACCCAGCTTCATAAGGAGTTTAGTCTGAAATGGACATATATGGGTCACTGTTTCTTGAATATCAGGCTGCACTATCTGGGCCGAGAACTGGCTCTGTTGGTCAGAGAGAGCACTTGCTGTGCAAGTGTGATGACCTGAGTTCAAATCCCTAGCACCTGTGCACAAAACCGACCATGGCCATGCATGTGCCTGTGATTCCTTTGCTGGGGGCAGCAAGAGAGTGAGGCAGATAGGTCACTGGGACTTGCTGCCACCAGCCCAGATCCAGATTTAATGAGAGACATTTTCTCAAGGAAATGAGATTGAGTAGTATAAAGCAGAACACCTGACACACTGGCACACAGCATACACCCCATACATGCATGTGTGTGTATATATCACACAACACAGACACAGAGAGAGGGGGTAAGGGAGGGAAGGAGAGAGGAAAGGAGGGAGGGAAGGAGGGAGGGAGGGAGGGAAGGAGGGAGGGAGGGAGGGAGGGAGGGAAGGAAGGAAGGAAGGAAGGAAGGAAGGAAGGAAGGGAAAGAGTTATAAAAAAAAAAAAGCCAGGGCTGGCAAGATGGTTCAGCGGGTAAAGGCTACCAGGACCCACATGATAGAAGGAAAGAGCCAACTTGTCCTCTGAGCTCCAGACATGTACTATGGAACACATGCACCCACATATATGCACAAGTATACACACAAATAAATGTAATGAATTGTTTTTTGTTTTTTTTTTAAGAGCTCACTATTTGCAGAGAGAGTGTTTGGAACCAATCTTCATAAATGAAAATCAAGGGTATTTGATATTTTCTCAGTGTCTAGCCAACTGCTGACACTTCTCCAGTGCCCAGCCAACTGCTGAAAGGGGTTTTCATAACCAAATTCTGCCAAATTTTTCAAAAAGTCAAATTAAATTTCAATTATTTTGTCCAAGTAACCAATTTGATCTTAAAATTTTCCCTTAAAGTTCTGAAAGCAATCCAGGGGTGGGGCTGGGTACTTGAGTTAGTACCCACTTCCAAATCTTAGTAGCTGGCAAAGGCCCCACCCTGGCAATGTTCTGAGACAAGAGATCAGCACACTCTTTCCTCTGAGGCGCATTGATGCTGCCAAGGCTTGGGGGCACGGGGCTAAAATCATTTCCCATCACAAACGGGCCTTGCTTGAGCCATTTCCCATAGTTTTGAAATGTGCAAATCATGAGTATTAAAAACAAAGCAGATCTATGTACATCTTCAAGATCTCTTGGTACGCTCAGACTGGCAAAGTGAATAACTGTGCCCCTGGGTGTGGAATACCCTGCAATGCTTGCAAGGTGATTGGAGAGGAGTTGTTGGGGAAGGAAAAAGCAAACTGATTCCTCCATGTGTTCTCCAGTATCCAGGTAGACAAACTGCTCCACCTTGCTTCCTCTCCAAATGCACTCCACCCCAATCCTTCACAAGCACTCCGAGCACATGTTGGCATCCAACACCAATGTAGTGTTCGAGGAGGCTCAAGGCCCCAAGTCATCACTTACTCCTTCTTCTTGCCCACACTCCCCTGCCAACTTTCATCCTTTGTGTCTCATCATTTAAGATCCAGTCCAAAAGTCATGGCTTGGACTCCTCTTCCTCTACACTCAATCAGCCATACCCTTACCACTACTAAAACATTGGTCCCACTGCTGTGAGCATTGATCTCCAGCTAGAGTTTGAGCAGTCCAGGGGCAAGAACACTGTCCTACTTACCTTTGAAGTAGAAAGTGTTTGATAAACATCTGATGGATGAATGAATGAGTGAGTGAATGATTTCTTTGTCACTGAAGGTGGTAGAGGGTTAATTCAAACTGATGGATTGCTAATGGTGCAATTTCAGGCTGATGAAGGAAAAATTTGAGGACCAAGAGACCTGCCCTACTTCCTTCAATCACTTCACAGAAGTATCTACATGAAAGACTGGCCTTGAGCTGGTAGATAATGTTCCTGAGAAATCTCCCTGGGAGGTTACCAGGGAGATCAGTTCAAAAAGGAGGTTGTCCTCTCATCCTTGTTCAGTGAGTTACTTAGCTGAACAGGCCCTTTAGTGGGGGCTGGGACTCTGCATGAACACTTGGGCTCTTTATCTTGCCTCTATGGGGCCTGCCTTGTGTGCACAAAGCCTCACAGACCATCAAATGCAGTATCTGTCTTTTGCAATTCATACCCACAAAAGGTGTGTTTACTTTTATAACACTTACAGATGTACTTGTCCATTTTCCTTTCCTTGTATCTGTCTTTTATAAGCTCTGTTTTGACAAAAGTCACAGAGAAGAATGTACTGCTAAACATCTGGACCCAGGCAGCCATGACACTGCTGTAGAAGTGGATTGGACCCCTGAAAAATGACTTGGATGAGCAAAATTTCAGTTCAGAAATTTAAAAAAAAAAGAACTGGCCCTACAATGGCTGGAAATAGACACTTAAAGCTGTCTGAGCAGTCATTGTGACTCCAAGATGCCAGGCACAAACCTAGGTCCAGTCATCTCCAGGAATAGCTACTGAATCATAGCTCAACATTCCTCTCCTTTTGTGGTTCTTTGGCTTGTCAAAAACTTGCCTTACATATATTTATTATTTTTAAAATATTGATTACTTTAAAAACAGACGTTGTATCTTTTCTTAATTATGTGCATGGTTAGGGGGTGTGTGCACATGAGTGCAGTTGACTCCAGAGGCAAGAAAAAGGTGTGAAGCTCCCTGGTGCTAGAGTTGTGGATGGTTGTGAACCACTCAACATAGGTGCAGGGAATTAATCTCAGGTCCTATGCAAGAACAGTGTGTGCTTTAGACTGCTTGGCCATCTCTTCTGTCCCATGAACTTTGTATCTTAAGTGACTTAGTGTATCAGCAAAGGTAAGAAAGCAATTACTCAGGAAGCAGCTAGCAGAACTGACTGACTGCAAGCAATAAGGAGGCTTCCTAAGCTGAAAAGTTTGGGTCACCCTTTCAGTGAAGGTCTGCTGTTATGGTGTTGGATTAAGTGGCTACCCACACAATGTCATACTCATGAAGAAGAAAGTCGCAGTAGCCCTTAGGAATCCAGTCTCCATTAGAGTGTCATAGTGACTCAAATTCCATGAATGGAAATGTAATCTTTAGGTTAAACTGTGATTCATTAAGTATCCTGTTTTAAAGTGTGATATCCCATTGAGAAAGAACTCTTCCTGTCTTTAAGTCACAACAGCTCAATAGATTCCTGTCTTCTCAAGATTTTCAATTCCAGTATACCAGGGGCTTGGACCATGCTAAGTGCACAGTTTGTGTTGTAATTTGTGTTGGGGGTGGGGGGAGAGGTATGCTGATTAGCTTATTCTCAACTTGGCATGACCTAGGGTCATTTGGGAAGAGAAAAGCCTCAACTGAGAAAATGCCTTCATCAGATTGGCCTGTAGGCAAGCCTGTGGGGCATTTTCTTGATTAATGATTGGTATGGGAGGGCCCAGCCCACTGTGGGTGATGTCATACCTGGGCAGGTGGTCCTGGGTTCTATAAGAAAGCAGGCTGAGCAAGCCACAAGGAGCAAGCCAGTAAGCAGCATCCCTCCATGACCTTTGCTTCAGTTCCTGACTCCATGTCTGTACCCCATGTGAGTTCCTGCCTAACTTCCCTCAATAATGGACTGTGATAGGGATGTATATACCAAATACCCTTTCCTCCAAAAGTTGTTTTTTGTTGTTGTTGTGGTGGTGGTGTTTATCACAGCAACAGAGAGCAAACTAGAAAAAGGCATATAGGAGAAGAGTAAGAAGGTAACGTGGATGAGGGAGAAAAAATATGAGAAGGTTGTTGGTGTCTCTAAGGAAACTACTGCAACCCTGGGTGGTGGTGGTGCACACCTTTAATCTGTGTGAGTTCTAGGCCAGCCTGGACTACAGAGCAAGATCCAGGACAGGCACCAAAATTACACAGAGAAACCCTGTCTCGAAAAAAAAGAAAGGAAGGAAGGAAGGAAGGAAGGAAGAAAGGGAGGGAGGGAAGGAGGAAGAAAGAAAGAAAGGAAGGAAGGAAGGAAGGAAGGAAGAAAAAAAAACAAACTACTGCAGTCAACAGACAGCCTTTGATTGCACACACACACACACACACACACACACACACACACACACAATATATACCTATAAGGACTCTGTGTTCTAGTGGATTAGTGTAACCTCATTCAAATTTTAATAATGTATTCTAGTCCAGATTCTGACTCTGTGATCTGGGTGGGACCCAGGTGTCTTGCAGATGATTGTGATGCAGCTGACCACCTAAACTACACATCAGTAAATGGGGAGGGTGGTATATTGGCTGTTTTTTACTTTCAACTTTATTGGATCTAGAAATGCCTAGAGGATATCCTACAGCAAGGGAGTCTGTGGACAAGATAGGACCCAGGTGGAAGCTCAAAGGCAAACACAGGATCAGTGGACACTAGAGACCCATAGTGAAGACTGATCTGACCCAGAGTAAAGCCCACAAGTCCAGGGAGTTTCCCCTGTGCACAGTGAAGCTGCAGACAAGAGACCAGAGCTGACTCTGGGTAGATCTGACACTCAGATGGTGGTTAGAGGCAGACTTCTCACCCTAAACACTGACCCCACAGAGAAAACAACTCCTCAACTCCACTACAGCTTAGCCTTCTCCTGAGTATTGGAAATGCCTCCACTCAAAGAAGAAAAGATGCGTGAACTTAAAAATAAAATCTAAAAAATATGAAAGAAAGATACTAACAAACTAACTCCAGATGTGCAAGTCTTAGTATAGAAACAAAAACAATAAGAAAATCCAAGATAATATGTCCTCCTCCAAAATTATTAATCCCAGAGTAATGACTCCTAATGAGAACAAATTGGAAGACCTTCTTGATAAGCAATCTTGAACAACAATTAGGGCTGGAGAGATGCACTGGCTGCTCTTCCAGAGGTCCTGAGTTCAATTCCCAGCAATAGCTCACAACCATTTGTAATGAGATCTGGTGTCCTGTTCTGGTGTGCAAACATACATGCTGGCAGAACAACTCACACATAATAAATTTTAAAAAATCTTTAAAGACTAAATAAATAAATAAATAAATAAATAGATAGATAGATAAATAGATAGGTAGATAGATAGGTAGATAGATAAGTAGATAGATAGATAAATCTTTTTTAAAAAAACCAACAATTATAATTATGTTCAAGCGATGTAAAGAAGCCATGAATACACAACCAGAGTGTAAAGACAAGGAACTGAATGAAATAAGGAAGTCAATCCAAGACACGAAAAGTGAATTGCTAAAGAAAACCAAAACTGAAGTAATGCTGGAAGTGAATACTCAGTGAATATCAGCAAAATTAAAATCTCAGTGGAAAGCATCACCAATACAATGGATCATGTGGAAAATAGAGTGACATGGAAGACAGAGTAGAAAAATTAGATCATTTAGTAAAAGATCAATGACGGAAGAGCTCTGAGACACCATGAAAAGATCAGATCCTTGCCGGGCAGTGGTGGCGCATGCCTTTAATCCCAGCACTCAGGAGGCAGAGCCAGGCAGATCTCTGTGAATTTGAGGCCAGCCTGGTCAACAAAGTGAGATCCAGGACAGGCACCAAAACTACACAGAGAAATCCTCTCTCAGAAAAACAAAAGACAAAAAAAAAAAAAATCAGATCATCAAGTTATGGGTACAAAAAAGGAAAATACCATAGCAGAGGCACAGCAGATATTTTCAATAAATCATAGAAAAGAATTTCCAAAACCTACTGAAAAGATATTATACAGGTACAAGAAGACTGCAGAACACCAAATAGAGAAGACCAGAAGATAAAATTCTCCACAGAAAATTACAGTTAAAACACTAAAAACACAAGCTAAAGAACAGGCATTGGGAGCAGCAGGAGAGAAGGGTCCAGTCACCTATCAAGGCAATCCACTAGAATAACATCTGATTATTTGACAGGAACTTCTAAAGCCATAAGGATCTGGAAAGATGTAGTCCAAGCCCTGAAAGACCACAACTGCCAACCCAGAGTAGTATAGCCAGCAAAACTGTCTGTTAAAATAGAAAAAGAATAAAAAATGTTCCATAATAAAAATAGACTAAGGAAATGTATGACCAGTAAGCCAGATTTACAGAAGATCCTGGACAGAATAGTTTCATCTGAAGACAAGGATAAACACAACAAAGATGTCACAGGGATAAATAAACAGCACTAGGATAAGAGATCTAGGAAAATACTACAAAATCAACAAAATGACAGGAATCAATACTCATCTTCCAGCAATAACGCTCGATACTAATGGTCTCCCCAGCGATGAAAGAAGTTTAAGTGGAGAGAGGGGGGAGGACAGGGTAGAGAGGCGCTACAAGAGAGGATGATGAACAATAACAATGTTTGCAAAATCCATATGGGAACTTACTACTTCATACAGAGTCACCCTACACAGGGGATAATGTTCCTCCCAGCACTCATTGGTTACCAAGTTAAAAAAAAAAAAAACAAAAAAAAAAACAGAACTCAGTGCCAGGTGTTAGTAAGGAATACGGCCCCTCAGATTGTTAGTAAGGAATATCCTGGAGACTTCCAACACCAAATATTGCCATTGCTCTTTATTGCCAATCAGAACTTGATTGTAAGACTCAATTGCTGGTGAGACAACACTCTTTGTCCCAGGATATATAGAAATCAAGTTGGTAACCAGGAAGCTTCCTCTTGGATAGCTAACTCTCATTGTACTGGAAAGTGCTATGCAGGCTGCTGGGGGAAAGAAGGGGCCATAAATAGTCTTACCTACCTGTGAAGCCTGTGAGCTACAGTAAAGATTGGTATGGCAAGATAGGCTCAGGGGTACAATCGTGGCTCGAATGTTATGTGGGTAACCAACTGCTTTCTGATCAGATTTAAGCCACCACCACCACCACCACCACCACCACTACCACCCCACACACACATAGTATCAAATCGCCCTCTAAGTTTATATCTCTATACCCATAGATTAGTGCAGCTCTGAGACCTCATCACGGAAGTGTCCCTTTGCAGTGACAGAAGACCCAGTACAGAGCACATATGTCTGTGGAGTGCTCAGCCGCAAAGTGGACATTTATATCACAACACCACCAAAGCTCAGGGACCTCTACAGGGGAAAGGGTGGAAAGACTGTAGGAGCCAGAGGTTAGGGAGGACCAGAATGAAATGGTGTCTTTGGGATATGACAAGACTGGTACAGTCATGAACTCACAGCAGTTGTGGCTGCCTTCACAAGGCCCGTACAAGAACAAGCCAGTAAACATTCCAGCTTGGAGAGGGGATGGGTTCATGACACTCTCATACTTCTATCTGAGGAGCTCTTGATAGTTGATAGATCTCGGGGGAGGGAGAACTAATCTTTAATGGTATGGTCCTTGGGGTAGGTCAACTGTGATCCAGGGGATGATCTCTAGCTATGAGTATGTAAGCAGCACAAATTGGACCAGTGGGTTAAAAAAAAGAAGAAGAAGACATGAAGTTGGAAGGGGTGGAATGGAATCTGGGGTGAGTGAGGGGGAGGAATGAGGGGTGAGTATAATCAAAATACATTATATGTATAAACTTCTCAAATAATTAATAAATATATTTTTAAAGCTGCAACACATTCACAACCCAGTTTTAAAAATATAATTGGAAGGATAGTGGAGTACATGAAAGAACAGTGAGAGACATGAGACAGAAAAGTACCGGGGACTGAAGGATGAAGTAGGAACGGGTTGAGGGGCATGAAATGAGGGGGTAGTGGGTGGGCAAACCAAAACCAAGAGTACCCAAAAATGCCTGGTGAGAACTCACTAGTTAGGAAGCTGACTTCAAAATACAACTTTAAAATAGAGTTCAAATGGGATTAACCTGCACAGGTGGACAATGCCACTCCAAGAAGACTAGGGTTATTAAGTGAAAATCATAGTGCAAACAAGGCATGGGATACTTTTCTAGAAGTTATTGGTCAGGGAGGCTCCAGAGGTCTCCAAGGAAGGACAGGTTATTGGGGATGCCCTTGGTTACCACCATAACTACATGGTGAGACCCTGTTGCTGAAGACACCACATATTTTGGCTACAGGACATAGAGAAAATCAATCTCACACTGACCAGGAAACTTCCTCCCTACTGGCTACCTTTTATGGAAGTAGAAGGTGCTATGTAGGCAGCTGGGGGGAACAGGATCCAGCACTGGGTCCTGCATGCTACAATACTGACTAACCAGGCAAGATGTGCCTACTAGGATAATCGTGGCCTGACTGTTATGAAGTAACCAACTAGATTCTGACTGGGTTTGAGGCCTGCTCCTCATTTCATGGCTGGCCCTGTTACTATTTTCCTAAACTTTGATGTTGTAAAAGTGCCTCCTGAATATTTGTGTTTATATCCATAGACTTCAGCTGCTCTCAACCTTGGTCCAGGAGTCTTTTTACAGTGGGCAACAGTCAATGTTGAAATGTGTAACTGGTCAAAGTGCTGACAGCAACAGACTGAGTATACAGTCTTAAAAGGGACACCCATCTCAACACCTCCACCCTACCATCACCAAGATTCAGAGGCCATGTTGGAAGAGGAGGCAGAAAGAAGGTATGGTCCAGATGGTGGAGGGAATGCTGTAAAATGCAAACTTCTAGGTTTGCCATGGCTACTGTACTGAAGAATCCACACCGCTGGGGTTACCGGCATAATACCTGCACAAGATGAAGCCAGTCAAGATATGGGCATAGATGGAGGAGGTGTTCTGTAGGCCCCGCCCCTTCCTGAGGAGTTATTGGCAGTTGATACCTGCTGGAGGAGGGAGAGTCATTCCTGCTGTTGTTTTTTTTTCTTAGTGTATATCCACTGGTAGGTTTCTCATGCTCTAGTATATGTCCATATCCATACATATATAAGCAGCACTAATTAGACTTATGGGCTATATTAAAAATATGACACGAAGTTGAGAAAGGACAATGTTGGAAGTGGAAATGGTAAGTGGATATGATTATGTTTCATTGCATACTTATCTGAAATACTCAAGAATAAATAAAATTAACATTAAGGAGAATGCCTGGGGATTCGTGAAGCATATACCTTTAGGTTGTATGCATTTTGGCATTTCAGAGATGAGTAGATCATAAGAACTCTGACCTAGCCAATGGATTGCCTCTGGAAAGATATCATTTCTAGGAGGTAGGTGAAGGGACAGGGTGGGACCTAGGTGGATGAAGTATGTCACTGGGGGCCATATCTCTTATAGGCCCCTTCTGGTATCCTTTTCTTTTTTTCCCCTCTATCGAGAAGTGAACAATGGGGCTATCAATGTAACTCAGCAGGTAAAGGTATGTGCTGCCAAGCCTGATGACCTGAATTCTCTCCTTGGGACTCACGTGGTTGAAGAAGGGAACTAACTCCTTCATATTGTTTCTCTCTCTCTCTCTCTCTCTCTCTCTCTCTCTCTCTCTCTCTCTCACACACACACACACACACACACACACACACACACACACACACTTAAAAATACAATGTTTAAGAAGAGTGAACAGTAGCCTCCACTGCACAGCCCTGCTACTGTGATGCTCTATCCAAGCACATGGGCCAAGTCTGTACGCAATGAATCCTTCACATTGTTCTGTCGGATAAAGGATATGGATCTGAATGGGAGGGGAGATGGGGAGAAATCAGGAGGAGTGGGGGAGGGGAAAACATAATCATAATGTATTGTATGAAAAAATATATTTTCAATAAAAGAAATAAAAGCTCTATCAGGCACATGGCCTTTAGGGTAAGAAAAACTAAACTTGAGGGCAACACAAACCTCAAGCATTTCCAGACTTCGTGCTATTCATCTGGTGGAGCATAATTAGAACTTGGAGCCACAGTGGATCCCTCTCAGCTACCATCCTGGTAAGACACAGTTCTGTCGTGTACCTCTACACCAAGTGGAGAACCCTGCTCCTCCCCAGGGAGCCACATCTGGGTTGGAATCGTCCTATTCCCTCAGTGGACCTCCAGAGGCCCAAGGTCATTTTGGTGTAACCCCATGCCTTATAACGAACAGTTTCCAGACTGAGTTGGGTCAGAGGTACTGTAACCTCCAGTTGACTCTGAAATACCATGAGAATTTCTGTTAGGCATGGCATGCCCGGACAGTAGAAATTCTACTGCCTTCTGCTGCCATGTGCAGGAGATTAACATTCCTGGCCAGCCTACTCAACAAGAAGGTCTTTCTCCTCTCTCCCTTTAAAGAGCTTGAGGAGGTAAGAGTATACCACAACTGACAGATTAACCTCTCTCATGACGGGATGGGTCATTGGCAGACTGGTATCTGTTCCTGCCTACAACAAGGCTCAGGGCTCTGGGAGCTTCGGCTGGTGGAATTTTGTTCGGGACGAATAGGTATCATCCCCATAAACAAAGCAAATGCTGTGTACAGCAAGCCCAGGCACTCAGGACACACATACCAGAATGTTTAAGGACTAGCAGGAAATAGGTTTACTGTGTTGAGCACCCTCCTGCTCCCTGAGGGAGCCTGTCCCTAGCACGTCTGCCTCCGAAGGGCACCCGGAATCCTGCTGTACTAGGCCCTGCTGTCTGTAGGCCAAGCAATGTTTCTATGGCCTGTTTCCTTTCTCCTCGTACAGAGTTGCCTGGCCACTAGAAGATTACCTGCTAGTGACTGGTGGTGTTACCATCCTCCAACATTTGCTCTTCAAAGCTAGGGAGGCAGAGAGGACAAACTAAGCAGCTACTCAAATGTCTCCTGGAGCTGGAAGCAGGGCAGCACCTTCAAAACATGCTGACTTTATCCCGCCAACCAGCACACTGTAAGGTGACCTCTGAAAGGCCTGAGTGGAGGGCCCCTGCCCCTCACTGTCTGCTCCTCTGTGCAGCTCTGCTGCCTCCACGGGAGAGGGGTGTCCTGAACTAGGACTGAACGTCATTGCTTCACAGTTTAACTACAAGCTTTCTACACAGCAAGCACGGGTACTTCCACACAGTGGTAAACTGTACATGACCACAATGTAGCACCTTGATGGGAGAACTCCCAGCTTCTGGAACCAGAAGAGTCTTTGAGAACCCTCCTAACTCAACCCCCTGTTTACCAACAATGAAAACAAGCTCCAAAGGATGTTTAAATGAATGATTCCTAAGACAGCAAAATTAAAAACAGAAATCTGCCTCCTCCCCTAAAGCCAAAGATCCCATAGTGTCTTCACCCAAGAAAAAAAGGCTTAAATCACAGCCAAAGAGATTTAGAATGGGCATGAAGAACTCATTGGCAATAAAGATGATTAAATACTAGAACAGACAGCCACAGGGAATTTTGAAATCGCCCTCCCTGGAGACCTGTTAAAATAGGACAGTTAACCATCTGTCTCAGATGATTTAAGTACAGTCCTGCCTCGGAGGTAGGAAAACAATGAGCTAAGTCCCTCACCTGCCTCAATCTGGCTTCTATAATCACACCTGGGTATATACACATATGCTAGAGGGACCCCAGGATGAATTTGGTTGTGTCCCCACTGAAACTTAGATGAGTCCATTCTGATGAGAGGGCAGGAGGCCACAGGGCTCTATTTGGCCAAGGTTGCAAGGTATCTGCAATGGGAGACTCCGTGCTGGGGCTTCTGAGGGGACAAGAAGTAGGAAATGGAGATGTCTATTTCCCATCAGCCAGGGACATCTTGTAACACCTTGCCCATGTGACTCTCAGCTCCTGCCATGTAACAGACTGCAGCTATTGTGGGCAGACTCAAGGACTCTACTAAACACAGGCACACAGTAACTCACTTCAGTATCAATGACAGTCTACCATACCACTCAGTAGGAGTCAAGAACAGCTTCCCCGGTCCTTTTTTTTTTTTTTTTTTTTTTTTTTTATAGAATATCTCTGTCTTGGAACAGCCCAGCATCCTTGATGTGGCAAAGGAAATCTCTGCCCCCTGGGGCAGGTAGGCCTCCACCCACCAGCAGGGGGAGCACACACGGAGAGACCATGCTTTCTCTCTTAATTAGCATACAACTCATACTGACATTTTTACACACCTACATCCTTGTACCCTGTTCATATTCACTTCTGTCCCCTGTCATTCCTCCACTGAAATCCTCTTCCTTTTCCTCTCATGCCATACGTGCATAAATAGTTCCATCTTGAATACCATCTTCCCCATTCCCCGCTCTCTCAGGCCCTCTCCTTTCCCCTCACAGTCCTCCTTACACTATGAGGTCCTGTGTGTGTGTGTGTGTGTGTGTGTGTGTGTGTGTGTGTGTGTATGTATGTATGTATGTATGTATGTATGTATGTGTATGTGTGTGTGTATGTGTGTATATGTGTGTGTGTATGTATGTATGTGTATGTGTGTGTGTGTGTGTGTGTGTGTGTGTGTGTGTGTGTGTGTTTAAATACGTAGTTTCGCTCATGACAAACATGTTATTTGTCTGAGTCTGGCTTATTTCTCTTAGCACACTGATCTCCAGTTCCACCCATTAGGAAGAGCTCTTCATATTCACATTGATAGTTCCTAAATCTTCTCCTTCCCCACAAAGTTGGATGAAGTTTCTCACATCTTACACCTTGCAAATTAAGTCTATACACAGAATTAAAAACACCTGTTTACATGACTCTCAGCTCTCACAGTCAAATTTTCCTCCCCCCACTCCAGCGCTCAGGATAGAATCCTGGACCTGGTGCATTATAAGCAAGCACTCTACCACTGAGCTGTGTCCCAGCAGCACCCGCATAGACTCTTTGAGGACAGGGACTGTTATCAAACACTGATGTCCAGAACCTAGTGCATAGGAAGCACTTGGGAAACTATTTGTTGATAAGTGGATAGATAAATGAGTGGATGCCAGACTATGAACTTGACTAACACTAGGCAACATATTATTTCCAACTAATTAATCAGAAGCTCACAGCAAACCACACTAAGTCTTTTGTACTTGTGTGTTTGGGGGGTTTACCTTAAAGTAATGAAAAGAAAGGAGGATCATTATAATATACACATAGACTATATGACACAGCATATTATAATATACTATATCATGTTTCTCTGCTGCCCTCATCTTGTCCCCAATCCTGGCCTTTCCACCTCCAGATGTTGGCAACAGCCCATGCATTGTCTGTTCCTTGGAAGTCTTCCATGTGGTTTTCATTGTCTCCCTGGAACCGCACACAGAAAGTGTTCTTTCTTTTCCACATACCAGGAAGACACAGGAGGAACATAGCCTTTGATATGAACCTTAACTTGTCACTTACAGGATGTGTGAGAGTTTAGGCAAGTCATGAAGCCTGCCCCCTGCCTCAGCGCCAGCGTCTATATGGGAATCCAGCTGAAAACAGATTAAGCCCAGCAAGCCCTGGGAGATCCCGTGCACACACCCTTCAGCTTCCTCTGTTAGTGGAAGATGGGGAGCCCAACCATATCAGGCTACTAAGACTCCCTCAAAGATGTTGTGGACACATTACCACACCATATGAATGCTCTTGACCATGGAGTTTTTCCAGGCACTCTGGTACCCTCCTCTGCAGTTTAAAACCAGCCTGATGAGGCTGGGAAGGTGGCTCAGTGAGCAAAGTGCCTGCGGCCCAAACATCGACAAGTTTAAATCCCCAAACACCCACGAGGAAGCTGGGTGTGGTGGTTTGGGTCTGTAATTCTAGCACCAGAAGGCAGAAATGGGAGTATCCCCAGAGATTACTGGGCAGCCAGTCTAGGCAATCAGTAATCTCCCAGGGTCAGCAGGAGACCCTGTCTCAAAAAATACAGTGGTGAGCAATCAAGGAGGAAACCCATATGTTAACCTCTGGCCTTCATATACACAAGAATCTTAACGCACATGGAGAGAGAGAGAGAGAGAGAGAGAGAGAGAGAGAGAGAGAGAGAGAGAGAGAGAATCAGCTGGCCAGGCTGGCAAACCTTACTTTTTCACCAATAAGCACCCCAAAGAGATCCAAGCCCTTGTGGGGTGTACTTTGTAGAGTGAGAGATTCTCACTTTCTGACTTGTATTATTTCCAACACAACAGCTTTGACATTGTTCAACCAGACTGAATTCTATAAATATTTCTGATATGAAAAACCACATTCACATCTTCTACTTAATCCAGGCCCGAGATGGCAGCATCGCCTCAGAGATGCAGACTAGGGAGAAACCATACAGCACAGGCGTTTACCCCAGCCCAGATGTTCCGAGTCACTCATCCGTAACTCAGAGGACACGACAAGGTCGCTAATAAACACTACTGAACTGTGTCTCGGGTTCTGCATAAAAAGATTGCAGCCCCACTGAACACCAAACAAGTGTAATGGATTGGTTTAATTCACATCTGAGCACAGTCTCCTAACGACATTGCTGTTTCCAGCCAGGTTTTACACTTGTCAGTCATTCTGAAACATCAACTGCCTCACTCCAACTCCAGCATCAGTACGATGCAGTGGAGGCAAGAGCAGACGCTAATTTTGTCTTCAAATAGTTCTGTCAAGAGCAAAAGAGGCCATTCTTAACATGCATATCTTCAAGCATGCAGGTGAGCCTTTGGGCTGGCTATGCCAGAGTCCCCTGGTCACTCAAAAGTCAGGAGCTGGTAGGGGAATTAATGCACATGTTAGGGCTTGTCTTCGACATGGAGGCTGATGTGTCATACTGCTGTATGCACATGTGTAAAACCTGAAAGGAAGTAACTTAAGCAGAGATGGAGGATGCTGGGATTGAGGAATTTTCCCTAGGCTGCACCCAGAATGTGTCCCCATGTCCAATTACTGTGACTCAGGCTGGCAGTGCCTACCAAGGACACCTGGGTCAGCCCTGCTTAGTTTGGTGGTATGAGGAACTTCAGATGGGAACATGTGGTCACACCATTTATTCCAAGCCACACGGGGACACACACATATGCACACACATATGATACCACACACATGCCCAGACCATACACCTTACATACTATACATTCACACCACATACACATACCACACACTGTATGCATGCGACATATACCACACATGCATACATGTACACACAACATGTATGCCACACACATATCTACACCCCATACCACAATATCATATGCATGTACAGATAGCACATGCACACACCACACATTATACACACAAATACTGCATGCATAACACATACTCCACACAAGCATACATACATCATACACACACACCACACACACATATCATATACCATACTGCATGCATGTACACACACCATGTACATACACCCTATATGCCACACACACAACACACACACTGCATGCATACCACACATCTCACACATGTACACATATGTGCATATGCATGTGCATGTGGGTGCATACACACACACACACACACGCACACACACATGCACGCATGCGCGCGCACACACACATGTACACTACATTTCTGTCCCAGTATGGAGAGATGGCAAAGACAATCATCACATGCTCACAGGAGGAGTGAATAGAAACAGCCCCTGCTGTTCTTCATTTCTGTAAACCAGCTGCTCCTGCAGAAGCTGGGATTCTACATGTATCTTGAAAAAACGACTCTGTGGGATTGCAATAACTCTTTACAAAAACTTATAAATCCAAAGGCCCTAAATCAGTGGTCCTCGACCTTCCTCATACTGTGACCCTTTTATACAGTTCCTCATGTTGTGGTGACCCCAACCATAAAATTATTTCGTTGCTACTTCATAACTGTAATTTTGCTACTGTTATGAATCGTAATGTAAATATCTGATACTGGATATCTGATATGTGACCCCCAAAGGGGTGGCAACCCACAGGTTGAGGACCACCACTCTAAAGGAATCCACGGAGCATTTACTCCAAATCTGATGTCCGCATACCCCTTTATGTGCACTGAAATCTACTGGTTTCTCGGGTGGGGGTATACTTTAGGCAGCAGGACCTTTGAATCTTCCCCAGTGAATCATCTCTGCACTCAGAACCTTTGTTGTGGGGTAGAGAAAATAAGTGAGGGAAAGGGATAGAACCCAGGTAGTCTGATGGCAAAGTTTCCTCCCACCACAGTGATGAGGAGAATAACAATAAGCTCTCTTCAGTCTTCTCTTCCAAAGACATGGCGAAAGAGGCAGAGAGGCAGACAGGAGCTGGCTTATGGGAAGGCAGCTAGACTTCTGAGTTCACTCATTCCACCCCCAGAGCATGCGGTCCCTCCCCACCTGCCTCTTCGCCACCATTTTTCAGGCAGAAATCCTTCTGGACACCACTCTGAGACCATGATGCTGATCATGATGAAATCTTTCCTGGAGGGAACTGGACACCCCCAATGGTTAGGAGCATGTTCATGGTCTGGCTGGCTGGGGATCCTCAGGGATGGTCATGGGCAGATAAACAGCAGGCCTCTGTGTCTTTTTGCCACAACAGAAGTAATATCTTGGGAGCAACTCCCATTGGGGTATGCTCTGGGAAGGTTAAAGGACTATTGTCCTTCTTTGGAGATAGGCTGTGTCTGGGGAGTGTTGGCTTCCTGTAGGTCCCTCAGACACAGGGAACAAAAGATAAAAGGCAAGAGAAGAGGACAAAGCTGACCTCTGCCTTATGACAGCACGTTTTCAGGATCCCCCGCTCTGTTGCCTCCCTCTGGTATCTATATACTTAATCCTTTCTGCCTCATGTAGGTTCCCTGAGTTCAAGTCTGGACCAACCTCATTGCTCAGCCCTTCAGCCCCATGGATGATGGCCACATGCCTCTGCTCATCAGGTGACTGGCTGAGTTCCTAGTCCCTTCCAGGCAACTCTGTCCTGCTGGGGCATATGCCTGGACTCTAGAAAGAAAAGCAAAAATTTTTAAAAGATTTATTTTATTTATTACGTATACAGGCCAGAGGAGGGCGCCAGATCTCATTACAGATGGTTGTGAGCCATCATGTCGCTGAGAATTGAACTCAGGACCCCTGGAAGAACAGCCAGTGCTCTTAACCACTGAGCCATCTCTCCAGCCCCAGACTAACATAATTAGTCCCATCAGCAAGGCAGACACCCACCAGCAGAGGCACAGATCCAGGCCAGAGGTCCTGTGTGTAGACCAAGTACAGCCCAGGCAGGGAACTTATGGGGACCATTGGAAAAAATCAGACATCATAGCTTCTCAGTGAAGGTCAGATCAACACAGCTGATAAGTGTGGCTCAGAAGCATGCTGTTGGCAAAAAATATCTATGAAGCTCTTGGTTTATGAAAGTAAGAAAAATTTAAAAACCACAACACTATGCTGCAAAGATTCTGTCTTGACAATATTCCTTGAATAGATGTAAATGTGAAGAAATTGGCTGTAGCTGATTCTTGGGAAGAATGCTTGGACTCCTCAGTGTTACACTTATGCTAAAAAAGAGAGATGATTGGGCCTTATTCAGACTCCAAAATTACTGTTTTTAAATATGCCCTCCCCCATTCAGGTGTCCATCTTTAACAGTAAAGATTCTCTGAAGAGTGATCCTAATCAGTCTTATCAATAAAAACCAGGAGTCAACTATTGGTGTAATAACCTAAAAGATCAGAGAAGCAAAGGAGCAGCCACTAGTGACTTCCTACCTCTCCAGATCCTCTGACTGAATAGGGGGATCTAACAAATAAAAATTCTCCTCATAAACAAAGGAGACCCTTCAACTTCCCCAAAACATGCGGTGCTTTGGTGACCTGCATTGTGACCTTGTCACCAAGACCCAGTGGACCATATGTCTGCAGAGCTTCCACTTCAGTGTGTGGCCACTGTCAGGGTTAATAGCAATGAAGAGAAACCATTCTACCTCTATATGGGCTCTGCACAAACCCAGGTATCTTTTGCCAGTAAGTCTTCCAGCCCTTGGTACCCCTTCCTTCTCAGGCTGCAGCCACAGATGACTGAGCCCAAGAGCAGTCTGGCTGGCAGGCAGAGAGGTACATAAGTAGGCTCCTAGGAACAACATGTGACTGGCCTGAGATACTGGGGACACGTTTGTGATAAGACATGGAGTCACAATATTATTGCCATATCAATCCTGAAGTCAGGGAGGAAGAGGATCCAGAAACAGGGCAACAGAATCCAATCAGACACAGCTTCAACTCAAGAAGTAGTGGTACACAATGGGGAATAGCAGACCATGCCCAAACTCAACACAAAGCCACAAAAAGGATGAGGTGCATCACTGTTTTGGCTGAAAGTAGAGGAGATGCCACCCAACCCTCATCAGAGAAGCTTCCTCCTGCTATAGAAGGGAATTAGCACAGTGATCCACAACTGGACAACATGCAGAGCAGGAGGCTTTGGAGCACTCGGTCTTAAATGGGATGTCTTTATCAAATCTCTCCTCTCAAGGCTAGGAACGTAAAGAAGAGGAGGAGGAAAGATTCTAAGAGCCAGAAGTGATGAATGGCCACTAGGAAAGTGTCTACCAGACACAACAGGACTGATGCACATGGACACTCACACAGACTGTGGCAACATGCACAGGACCAGCACAGGTTCAAGCCAAAGGAGGTCTCAGGACTGAGAGCAGGAAGTAGACTTCCCTAACCAAGAAGCTATCTGTAATAGGTACAATTGCTACCTGCTGGCAAAGGGCAAATCCGTTTTCTCCAGTGGAATCTGACTGGGGCAAGAGCCACATTTTAGGGCCACGGCCATGCCTAGGAGAAGCTGGCCAACATAAAATGAACTCAATGTATTTTTGTGGATTTCTTTGGTTTCATACTGTTTTGTTTGGTTATTTTTTTTTATCATGTTGGTATTTTGTTAGTTTCAATTTTTGTTTTGTGGGATTTTTGTTTCTATTTTGCTGTTGGTTGGTTGCTTGGTTTTGGAAGAAAGAGAATATAAAAGAACATAAAGTTGGGTGGTGGAGAGGATCTAGAAGGAATGGGGGAGAGGAAAATGATCAAAATATATTGTGTGAAAAAGTTTTTTCAATGAAGTTTTTTTTTCAAGTGGAGAAGGCAGGATGTAAGACTCCCTCCCTGGTAGAAGGCTTCCTCAGTCACTGTCCTAGAATACCTGTGGCCCTGGAACACAGTTTAAAACCATTTGACTGTTCAGCAGATACTCTCTTTATTATAAAAACAAATCCTGAAATTCCAATGCAGTTTCTATGTCCTCCTTTAACACTGGAAAAACCAATACTGTCCCCATCGCTTTGCACATAGAAACTTGACAGATTGGAGGACTTAAGTGGTAGAGGTGAGTGAGCTCCTAGATAAGATGCATAGGTGACCCTCTGAGGACAAGGAACAATGTTCAACAGCCCAACCTTCCCTCTGGTCACCCCTCTTAACCGCTCAAGCCCACTTGGGCCTTCTTTGGAGGAAGGCTGTTCAGTTTTTCCTATCTCTAGAGTCAATGAGCTAGACTGCTCATCACACAGATGTTTGCACTCACCAAGGCAATGTCATGTAATTCTTCACAAAACTTGGTGCTGGTGCCTCACAGGGTCCCCTCAATTAAATGTGGCCAATAAGTCACTTAGATAAAGAGCACCAGGAGCATAAGAGTTAGTCTGATTGGTCTAGAGAGAACAGACAAGGGTCTCTGGTTTTCTGCGCCCACACATCCCAGCCTGCCCTGTTCTCACCTCTCTCACTGCAGATGCTGCTACATTGAAGTTACTGCAGTGCTGGAGAAGGTTACACAATTGCCATGATGCAATGCTCTGGGCAGAGGGATGCTCATAACTCAGGCAAAGACAAACAGGAATATATTAATAGCAGCCTTAACAAAAAGAGAACTTATCCTCAGTCTCTGGAAGTTGAGAAGGTCGGCAGATAGACTGTTAAGCAGTTAGGAACTGGAGCAGAGGAGTAAACACACAGGGTCAGAGAGAAGTGGAGAGAAGAGGGTTACAATGTAGCGTCTGAACCAGTGAACTACAAAACGTTTATGTGGTCTGGGAATGCCAGGCAAGAAGGAAAAGACATTCTTCCAAGCCCTCTTGTCTGCCCTTTGGCTAGCATGTAAAAAAAAGAAAAACACTTTTTCAGTAAAAGAAAACTTCATCAGGGAGTATTTTCCTTCTCCTTATGCACCCCCCCCCTCATTTTTTATATTACTGGACCATAAACAGCAGTGAACAACACAGATAACAAATTGGATTTAGTGAAATGCTATAGTACCTTTCTTGGAGAAGTGATGAGTTAGAAAAGACATTCTTTTAAACCAATAAATCCCAAAGAAACACATCCTTTGCAGTGTTCATTCTTTTAAAACATGGTAGCATGAGTATTTTGACTGTGTTTTCCAGAACCCCAAAATATCCCACACAGCACTAGTGAGAAGCTAAGGCCCACCAACTAGACTGACCAGCACTGCACAAGATTGCAACTCCCACAGTGAACTCCTAAGGATGTCTGAATAGTCAGCCTGCAAACCAATAGTCACCTACTCTTAGGGGTTTGCATGAAAAACAAAACATTCACTAAAATATACATTTATATGCAATGTTTAAAAATCCACCAGAGCCTGGTTATACAAGTGAAATACAGCCCTGGTGGCATCTGTATTTGCCATTCATTCAGGCTCCCTCCACCTCTCACCCTTGGCTGCTGTCAACATCTAGCAAGGATTGTGTCCAACAAACTGCCTATCTCCAGGCTCAGCTCCCAGCCCCCATCACTCCAAATCTAACATCATTCTTCTAAACCAACATGGGACCCCCTGAAGGACTCATGAAGCTCCCTGCTACCAGAGGATAGTCCAAAGCTTTATCAGAGCCTACTTCTTTACCAACTCACTTCTTAGTCTCACCCCACTCAGCCTCATCTTTCATCTCCCCTTCTCAACAGCAACACACACATTCCACCATATCTCCCCTCTGCCAGACTGTTGAATGGTTATCCTCCATTCCTCTGCAGCCAGCAACTCCTCCCATCCTCTGTGCGGTCTTAAAGCCCAACAAAAAAGCCAGCTCCTTTGTGAAATTTCACTATCTTCCCACACAGTTGATTTAACCCTTGGAAATATTGTGCATCTGTATCCATGAGAAACCTGAGTTTCTTCTCTATTTTTTCCCATGTCTGCATCTTCTCCCTTCTCCTGGCCAGGAAGTGGAAAGTGTTCAGTGCCCAGGACAGTGCCCCACAGCAAAGGTGACTGATAAAGGGATAGGCCAAAGAGTTCGAAGTTTATAACCCGAGTAAAGACAAAAACACACAGAGTTGAATGTTGGTCAATAGAGGTAAGTGGGAGAATCAACAGGAGTCATCACATTTCAGGGAGATGTTTGCAGACAAGCTTCTACAGGAAGAGGCCTTTGAGTGATCAGAGGGGGAAAAGCATTTGAGTCAGAAGTCACAAGATGGAACAGCATACCAGAAACATGAAACAGAGCAAAGGAAAGTGGGAAAGTTCAACGCTTGGAGCTTTGGATTCAAAAAGCAAAGCAAAACAGAGCCACTTTTGGAGACTCAGAGTAGACTGGTTCCCCACAAGAAGGTCTGCTGGTCCATTCTGCAGATGGTAGGGAGTTTGGGACCCTTCACCCCCTAGTCACACACACAGCACTGTGCCACAGGCTGTGTCGGTCAAAATTTCTGTTACTGTGACAAGCCCCTAAGGAAACAACTTAAAAGGAAGAAAGATTTATTTAGTTTAGGGTCTCAGAGACCTAAGTCCAGTGGTCCTCAACCTTCCTAATGCTGCAACCCTTTAATACAGTTCTTCTTGATGTGGTGACCTCCAACCATAAAATTATTTTGTTGCTACTTCATAACTGCTAATTCATAACTGTTGTGAACCATAACATAACTATCTGATATGCAGGATATCTAATATGCAAACCCCAATGGGGTAGTGACCTACAAGTTGAGAACCACTGCTTTAGTCCATAGTCCCTGAGCCCTGTCATTTGAGTCTAGCAGAAGCATGAGCAGAGGGGGGATGGTCACTTCATGGTGGTCAGGAACTAAAGAAAGAATGCCTGGAGTCTCAGGCTTCTCCTCGTGCTTCATCAGGGGGCCTATGGGATGGGACCACCCACATTTAAGGCCAGTCTTCCCATACAGTGAATCCTCTCTGAGAACAGCATTGCAGGTACACCCCAAGATGTTTTACTAATTGCCTAAGCTCTTCTCAGTCTAATCAAGTTGGCAATCAAAATCAACTTTCATGAATCTGTCCTTTGGCAACTCAACATTCAAACATAACTCCTTATATCATACTTCATCTCCAAGACAATAACAAAGTCATAATTCTGCAGGGCATAGCCATTCTGAGAACAACCAAAAATGTACTGCGTCCTTCTCCCAAACTCTTAACAGTTTTAGTAGTATTCAAAAGTTAAAGTCCAAAACATCTTGAGACTCAGAGAAAACTCCTAGCTATAATTCTCTTTTTTAAAAAAAATCATAAAACAGTCTATACACTGCCAACTCAATGACATGGAAAAAAGCATCCCCATACCAAAAGGGATGAATAGGAGAATAGCAAGGAAAGTTCAGACAAACGCAAGACCCAAACCCAGCAGGGCAAGCAGTAAATCCTGCAGCCCTTTAGCTCCATCCAAGACACCCATTGGCATGGTGTCAGCTCCCAAGGACTGGGTGTCCTTGTTCCTATGGCCTTGTCACTTGCAGCCCAAATGCTAGTGACCTGACTGCTCACTAGCTACAGCATCCTCAGCACACATTCCTTGCTCTCAGCATCTCTGACTTCCTGGGATCTTGTATCAGTTACTTTCTGTTGCTGTGATAAAATACCATGACCAAAAGCAATTTATGGAATAAAGAGCTTTATTTGACTTACAGTTCCAGAGGGAGAGTCCATAATAGTAAGGGAGGCATGATGGCAGACACAGAGCAGGAAGCTGAGAGATCACGTCTTCAACCACAGTCAGAAGAGAGCGAAAACTAGAGCTGGGGGAGGCTATAAATTCCCAAAGCTGGCTGCCAGTGATGCACTTCCTCAAGCAAGGCTCCACATTCCCAGCATTCAGTGACCTTCCCTAACAGAACCATCACCTGGGAACCAAATATTCAAATGCCGGAGCCTGTGAGGGACATTTTCCCTTAAAACCACTGCCGGTCTCCACTGCAGCTTAGGCCTCGTCCTCATGGCTTTACACCTGGGGTTGCCTACAAGAATTCTAACCCTGGCACGCATTTCCTGCCTCACCCTCTAGGCCTTCTAAGTAGAACTCTTCATGACGCTGTAACTCTGGCATTCTTCATGTCTACAAAGCTACCATCACATGGATGATGCCAGAAACTGTTCAGGGAGCAATGGGCTATTAGCCTTAGAACAGGGCTACATCATTGACCTCTCTCATTCAGAGATTCCAGCTTCTTAGATTGAGAAGCTACCAGGGTCTTTGGCTCTTGGGCATGCAAGGTAGCCATGATGTACTCTGCAGCTTTTAATTATGTAACACACACACACACACACACACACACACACACACACACACACACACACATACACGTGTACTGTTCCTCTTGAAGAACCTGACTAATGCAATTGTTTATTAGATATTGTCTTGGGACAGGAGATCAGATGGCATGCCTCAACTGGGCTGAGATACCTCTTCGGTCAATTCCTCCAGATGCTACAAGGAACATGGAACCATGGAACATGTTTCTGCTGAAGGTCAGTTTCCCTCTATGAATCTAAATAAGAAATAATTCTTCTCATCAAAATAGACTCCCCTCTTTAAGCCAGCAAAAGGTGGGCAGAGAATATAGTTTAGATGACTCGGTTTGGAACTGGAACACTCAGCATGACTCTTTTGGGCAATGCTAGACACTTTAAGGGAATAGTGAGAGTTTTTTAGGTCACTGGGGATATGACCTTGGAAGTGTTAATGGCATCCTAGCCCCTTCCTCTTTGCTTCACTTTCTGTCCATGAGAGTATGTCCTGACCTATATTCTCACCATGATGTATTGCCTCAGTACAATCCGCAAAGTGATGGGACCAATTAGGACCTCAAAAGAGTGAGCCAAATGTTCTATACTGATTATCTCAGACAGGCAGTAATTTATAGCAACAAAGAGCTGACTAGTCTACTTTTACAGTAGCTGAATCTGTATCCCCAACCTAAGGACATTACAGAAAGATGCCTGGACCAAGTGGATGTTGCCTGGAAGAGACTATTCCATGAGGCTAAATGAAAGTTGGGAGATCGGCTCATTTTCAATTTCCTCATAATGAGCCTCCAGTTGTCTAGAAAGGCCACATATAATTCTGACATAGTGTTCACAATGTAGCAAATTAAAAGACCTCAGCAAATACATCCTAGTTGATTGAGAGTTTGTTTACTTTGAGCCAATAGAAATAAACCTAGATCTGCCCCGGAACTCCCATCTGGGCCAGAGGTGAGTGCCTGGGGTTATAGTAGGAGGCAACCGCCCCTAGGTCCCACCCCTGGGCACCATCCTGGGAGGACCTGCCCAACTTGGCCCCAGTTTCCAGCCAATTGACGGGACCTGTGGGAAGGCTCCCCTTTTCCAAGACTGCAGGAGACCCTGCAATCTCCACACCCTGCCCCCACACCCATTTGCCCGAGACCTCAGCTACTTCCTGAGACTCAGAGACCAGCCCCCAGCTCCCATCCACCCCAGAAATCCCATCTGGACCAGACAGACCCTCTGGTGGATACTACAACCTCAACGCCTTGCCCCCACACCCATCTGCTGGAGACCCCAGGCACTTCCGGAGACTTAGAGACCAATGTCCAGCATTCCATCCTGCCCCGGAACTCCCATCCGGACCAGAGCTTCCATCCTGTCCTGGAACTCCCATCTGGACAAGAGGAGCTCACATCTGGACAAGATAAGGAGATCCCAGGGACTTCCTGAGACTCAGAGTCCAGCCCCCCAGCTCCTATCTGGCCAGCACTCTCACCTGGACCAGAGCTCCCATCTGGACCAGAGAGAGGCTCCCTAAATCTGTCAGCTCTGTATGGATCAAGTACACTGATAATAAGTACCAAGAACGAAAGCACAAGGAGATGGGCAGATGCCATGGCAGAAGTACATACAACAAAATAAAGAGCAATACAGCATCACCAGAACCTAGCCCTTCTCCAACAGCTAGACCTGAACATCATGGAATGGAAGAAGAAGAAGAAGAAGAAGAAGAAGAAGAAGAAGAAGAAGAAGAAGAAGAAGAAGAAGAAAACAAGAAGAAGAAGAAATAACCTTATAAGTAACATCATGAAGAGGCTAAAGCCTTATATAGAAGAAATCAAAAATAAAGTGGAGGAACAGACAAACAAAAAAATGGGAAGAACACTATAAAAAAAAAAAACTAGAGGAAAGGACAATTAAAGCAGAAGAAAACAATAAGTCCCTGAAAGAAAATCATGAAAAAGCAAGGGAAACAGTCCAAGACCTGAAGAGGGAAACAGAAAAAATGAAGAAGACACTAGCAGAAGGAATGCTGGAAATAGAAAATCTGAGTAAACAAACAGGAACTTCACATGCAAGTATAACCAACAGAATGCAAGAGATGGAAGACAGGATCTCTGGTGTTGAAGATACAGTAGAAGAAATAGATTCATCAGTCAAAGAAAACACTAAAACCAACAAAGTCATGACCCAAAATTTCCAAGAAATTTGGGACACCATGAAAAGACCAAACCTATGAATAATAGGGATAGAGGAAGGAGAAGAATACCAACTCAAAGGCACAGAAAATATATTTAACAAGATCATAGAAGAAAACTTTCCTACCTTAAAGAACGAAATACCTATGAAGATACAAGAAGCCCATAGAACACCAAACAGACCAGACCCCCAAAAGGGTCCCCTCGCCACATAATAATTAAACAACTAAATGTACAGAATAAAGAAAGAATATCAAGGGCAGCAAAGGAAAAAGGCCAAGTGACTTATAAAGGCAAACCCATCAGAATAACACCCGATTTCTCAATGGAGACTTTGAAAGCCAGAAGGACCCGGACAGATATAATGCAGACACTAAGACCATGAATGCCAGCCTAGACTAACATACCCAGCAAAACTTTCAATCATCATAGATGGAGTGAACAAGACCTTCCAAGACAAAACCAGATTTAAACAATACTTGTCCACAAACCCAGGCCTACAGAAAGCACTAGAAGGAAAATTCCAACCTAAGGAAGGCAGATACACCCATGAAAACACTGGCAATAGATAACACCACAGCAGTAAACCCCAAAGAAGAGAAATACACACACACTACCACCAAAAAATAAAAATAATAATAGGAACAAACAATCACTGGTCATTAATATCCCTTAATATCAATGGACTTAATTCACCTATAAAAAGACACAGACTAACAGAATGGATACGAAAACAGGATCCATTTTTCTGCTGCATACAAGAAACACACCTCAAATTCAAAGACAGACACCTCCTAAGAATAAAAGGCTAGGAAAAGACTTTCCAATCAAATGGTCTTAAGAAGCAAGCTGGTGTAGCCATCCTAATATCCAGCAAAATAGACTTCAATCTAAAATCAATCAAAAGAGATGATGAAGGACATTACATACTCATCACAGGAAAGATCCACCAAGATGAAGTCTCAATTCTGAACATTTATGCCCCAAACACAAGGGTACCCACATATGTAAAAGAAACATTACTAGGGTTGGGGATTTAGCTCAGTGGTAGAGCGCCTGCCTAGCAAACACAAGGCCCTCGGTTCAGTCCTCAGCTCTGGCAAAAAAAAAAAAAATATATATATTACTAAAGCTTAAATCACATATAAAACCCCACAAATTAATAGTGGGAGACTTCAACACCCCACTTTCACCTCTGGACAGATCGGCCAAATTGAAACTCAACAGAGAAATAATGGTCTTAACCGATGTTATGACTCAAATGAACTTAATCGATATCTATAGAACATTCCACCCGAACAAAAAAGAATATACCTTCTTCACAGCACCCCATGGAACCTTCTTTAAAATCGACCACATACTTTGCCACAAAGCAAATCTCAACAGATACAAAACAATTGGAATAACCTCCTGTGTTCTATCGGACCACCATGGTTTAAAGTTAGAGTTCAACAACAGAAAAACTACAGAAATCCTACAATCTCATGGAAACTGAATAATGCTCAACTGAATCACCAATAGGTTAAGGAAGAAATAAAGAAAGAAATTAAAGACTTCCTAGAGATCAATGAAAATGAATAGACCACATACTCAAACTTATGGGATACTATAAAAACAGTACTAAGAGGAAAATTGATAGCACTAAATGCCCACATAAAGAAGCTGGAGAAATCTCACACTAGTGACTTGACATCACACCTGAAAGCCCTTGAACAGGAAGAAGCAAAGTCTCCCAGGAGGAACAGATGCCAGGAAATTATCAAATTGAGAGCTGAAATCAATAAAATAGAAATAAAGAGAATAATACAAAGGATTAATGAAACAAAGAGTTGGTTCTTTGAGAAGATCAACAAGATAGACAAGCCCTTATCCAAACTAACCAAAAGACAAAGAGAGAGCATCCAAATTCACAAAATCAGAAATGAAAAGGAGGACATAACAACAGACAATGAGGAAATCCAGAGAATCATCAGGTCATACTTCAAAAACCTCTACTCCACAAAACTGGAAAATCAAAAAGAAATGGATAATTTTCTGGATAGGTACCACATACCTAAGTTAAATCAAGACCAGATAAACCATTTAAATAGTCCAATAACCCCTAAGGAAATAGAATCAGTCATTAAAAATCCCCAACCAAAAAAAGCCCAGAACCAGATGGTTTCACTGCAGAATTCTACCAGATCTTCAAAGAAGACTTAATACCAACACTCTATAAATTGTTCCACACAATAGAAGCAGAAAGAATATTAGCAAACTCCTTCTATGAGGCTACAATTACCCTGATTCCTAAACCAAACAAAGGTGCAACAAAGAAAGAGAACTACAGACCGATCTCCCTCATGAACATTGATGCAAAAATACTCAATAAAATACTGGCAAACAGACTCCAAGAACACATCAAAACAATTATCCACCATGATCAAGTAGGCTTCATCCCAGGGACGCAAGGGTGGTTCAACATACGAAAGTCCATCAATGTAATACACCATATAAACAAACTCAAAGAAAAAAACCACATGATCATCTCACTAGATGCATAAAAGGCATTTGACAAAATCCAACACCCCTTCATGATAAAGGTCTTGGAGGGACCTAATTATCCAGGAAATGCAAATCAAAACGACTCTGAGATACCACCTTACACCTGTCAGAGTGGCTAAGATCAAAAACACAGAAGACAGTTTATGCTTGAGAAGATGTGGAGAAAGGGGAACTCTTCTCCACTGCTGGTGGGAATGCAAGCTTGTACAGCCACCTTGGAAATCAATATGGCGCTTCCTTAGAAAATTGGGAATCCATCTCCCCCAAGACCCAGCTGTAGCACTCTTGGGCATATACCCAAGGAATGCTCAATCATACCACAAGGGCATTTGCTCAGCTATGTTCATATCAGCATTGTTTGTAATAGCCAGAACCAGGAAACAACCTTGATGCCCTTCAACTGAAGAATGGATAAAGAAAATATGGTACATATATGCAATGGAGTACTACTCAGCAGAGAAAAACATGATATCATGAGGTTTGCAGGCAAATTGATGGATCTAGAAAAAATCATCCTGAGTGAGGTAACCCAGACTCAGAAGGACAAACATGGTATGTACTCACTCATAGGATACTAGATGTAAAACAAAGATGACTAGACTGCTACACAACTCCAAGGAGGCTACCTAGAAAATGGGACCCTAGGAAAGACCCAGGGATCACCCAATGACAGAGAAATGGATGAGATCTATATGAACAACCTGGACAACAGTGGGAGTAATGAAGGGCAAGATTTGAGGGAAAGAAAGCTTAGGGGAGCAGGGGCTCCCAGCTGAATCAAGAACAGAAAGGGAAAACAAGGAATAACAGACCATGATAAATGATGACCACATGAGAACAGGAATAGGCAGAGTGCTGGAGAGGTTCCCCTGAAATCCGCAATGATACATCCTCTGTAGACTGCTGGCAATGGTCGAGAGAAATCCTGATCTGACCTAGTCTGGTGATCAGATGGTCAAACACCCTAACTGTCAAGCTGGAACTCTCATCCAATAACTGATGGAAGTGGATGCAGAGATCCTCATCCAGGCCCCAGGTGGAGCTCCAGGTGTCCAACTGTCTAGAAAGAGGAGGGACTGTAAGAGCGTGAATTGTTGAGACCAAGATTGCAAAAAGCACAGGGACAAATAGCCAAACAAATGGAAGCACATGAATTATGAACCAAAGGCTGTGGAGCCCTCAACTGAATCAGGCCCTCTGGATAAGTGAGACAATTGAATAGCTTTAACTGTTTGGGAGGCACCCAGGCTGTGGGACCAGGACCTGTCCTTAGTGCGTGAGCTGGCTGTTTGGAACCTTGAGCTTACACAGGGACACTTTGCTCAGCCGGGAAGGAGGGGACTGGACCTGCCTGTACTGAATCCACCAGGTTTAAATGAATCCCCAGGGGAGTCTTGGCCCTGGAGGAGATGGGAATGGAGGGGAGGGAATGGGGGGAAGGTGGGGGTGGGGGCGGGAGGGGGAGGACAGGGGAGCCTATGGCTGATGTATAAAATTAAAACACAAATATAATAATAATAATAATAATAATAATAATAATAATAATAAATAAAAGAAATAAACCTAAACTCCACATCTCTCCATTCTCTACCACAAAGCCTCATAAACTCCTGTGCTGGATACTAAAAGCAGGTCTTGGCCATCGCCTACTCTGACTTCCTCGTCCCCTCTGGAAAGATCAATCAGGCTAGAAATGCACATTTCCTTCTGTCCCAGTGCTGTCTCCCTGACACTCTGAAGGAATCTGGAATCAAGGTGACACCTAGCCAGCAGTCGTGCCAAGCACTGGAGCTGCGAAGAAGGGCTAGGCGGATGTGTGCTCCTATTGTGAGCAGAGTACACTGGCCAAACTGGACCTACAGGGATAGCCAGAAGCAAGGATGCCTGGAAACAGGGTACCCAAGAGAGAGAGATGCCGATGAGGAATTTCTCAGTCAACAGGAAGAGGCCCTCCTAGGAAAATCTTAGGCCCTCAACTCCTATTCTGCGTCCATAAACTTCATTTGACAGGAGACATGATGTTAAAGAAGCAGAATGTGAGAAAAAATAAAAACGTAGAAGCATTCTGGCTAGAACTCAGTCTGTCCCCAGGCATGGTACTGGAGAGACAAGGAAGAAAAGACCTCGCTTCTCCGTGTTCCAACCCTACAGCCTGCATCCCAGGATCCCCTTGGTGGTAGAAGTAGGAGCTGCTGAATGAGGCGTGGGTTTTAAAGATGACTCAGTCATATATTAACCTGAAGAACACTAGACACACCGCGCTGCCAAAAGACGGGCTATTTATCAGTTTGATTGCTTTCTTCCTTTTCTTTTCCACAGTAGACTAAGAACAGATAATAATTTTGAGTCGTGGTGCAAGATGAAAATTCAGGGCTTCCTGTTCAAAATATACTAAGAATTTCAAGACTGAGGCAACGGAGTATGAAGTCAAGCACAAAGCCCTTCTCGGAGGGGGACAGTACAAGCTGCAAGCGCTGGGTAGAGCCTACCTTCCAGAGTGTTCTCTTTTTGTGCTAGGTGTAATTTATTTTTAGGTACTTGCTATGGGCTGAATTTGTTCCCAAAATTGATGTGTTGGAAAGTTAATCCTCCAAATGTGCTGATGGACATTTGGGTCTTGAAAATGACACCCACCAATGGACTCAGGTCACCATGAGAAATGCTGTGGGGTAGATCTGCACTCTCTTGCCCTAGCACTTTCTTTCTGTGATGCGACGGCCCACCCAGCCTGTGGCACCTTGGTGTTGGATTTCTTGGCCTCCGGAACTATAAGAATAAGTTTGTGCTCTTTGTAAACTACCTTGTCTTGAGAACTATATTGCAGCAGCACACACAAACCAGCCAGAAGATGGACCTGCCCTACAGCAGCACAAACCAGCCGGAAGATAGACCTGCCCATACACAGCCCCAGATTGCTACAAGTGGAATGCCTCTGGGTGACCCTGAGCAAGCCACTGACCTCCGATCCTCAGTTTCCATAACTGTAGTACAGAAGTGACGACTGTATGCAAGCTGTGCTGGTTGGCGAGGACATAGATTCCCAGGAGAGGGGGCTGGGACAGGAGAATCACATTTTTTAAGGTCTGTCTGGGCTACAGAGTAAGTTCAAGCTCAGCTTGGGCTTTCATGTTTTAAAACCTTCACATTAATTGAAGTTCAATCTCAAAATTTTTTAAAATGGAAAAGGGGGTAGCTGTGGATGTAGCTCCATCATAACACTACATGCCTTAGTTTTAATCATCAATATTGAGAAAATCAATTTATACAAAGCCACCTACATGACGCACATAAAAGCCGTCTTACCAGCTGTTATATTAGCTAGTATGGATAAAGTGATGCCCTGGATGCCTGTCAGTGACTAGTGAACCAATTGTGCATGGCTGATCTGGCCCCAGAGACTGCTCTATGAACGGCTTGTGCATGGCCTGAGAACCTGCTTCTGGCCAGAGTCGAAATCACTAGTTGGCAAATTGACGTTCCACACGGGGAAGAATTTTCTGTCGTGCCATCTGTGGAAGGAAGCTAATGAGTTCTCCATTTCCAAGGACATCCAAGGAGGCTGAGCCACCACCTTGTCAATATGCAGAGCAAATTTATGTATTAGGCAGATGGCACTCAAGTTTTCTCCCACCCTGAGACTCTATAGGTTCTGAGTAGTTTCGGGGCTTCTATTCTGTCGCTACAGTGACTAATTTTATTCCTTCCATGGCCCTCCACCAAATCAGCCTTCTGTCTTCCCTCCTTTCCCGCTCAGCCTCCAGTGCAGCCAAGCACACACATCCAGGCTCAGGAAGCCTGAGGTTTCCCTCTCCTTTCGCACTCCAGGCAGCCGACAGCGGTCCACCTGTGCCTGGCGCTCAAACCTTCATCGCTCACGCTCACCTCAGGAAACCTATCCTGCTTAGCATCTTCATCAAGGAAGGAGCCCGCAGCATGGTGTGGTACAGAGACAAACAGTCCCAGCACCCAAGTCAGTCCCCACCAATGGCATGTGACCCTGGGCAGTTTAACCTCTCGGAGCTTCATTACTGTATCAGCTGAAGGATCTGGATCATGCCAGTACCTGATTTATGGGGTTGTTCTGAGGACATTTGCTGGTGGACTCCTACTCCTGTATGCTGTTTCTCTTTTAAAGTATGTGTGTGGTATAGGGTGTGTGGGGCAGGGGGATGGGAGGACTCTGGAAAAAATCCTGCCCTCTTTTATGTCTGTGTCGGACACTATTGTGAAGACTTCTCTCCATGTTCACATCACCGAGCTTTCTTAGTAAATAATAGGAAGAGGAAGTGCATACATGGCTTTTCTCAGCAGAGAGGACAACAGAAACGTGGCGTGGGGGACCGCTCAGTGGGGGCAAGTGTGAGGACCGGGGTTCACGTCCCCAGGACCCGCACAACCTCAGGCCGCAGTGTGTGCCTGTAATGCCAGCACTCCTACAGTGAGGAGAGACGCAGAACCCTGGAGGTCCCCAGGCCAGCCGACCTGGCAAACGGACTCTCCTACGAGGTGGAAGGTGAGGACTGACACCCAGGAGTGTTCTTGGCATACACACCAAAGCCTACAAACACCTGCGTTTACACACGTAAGACCACACGTACATCATACACACACAACAAAGAAAAGGGTTGTAAAGATCTGGTTTTGGAGTTTTTTGCTTTTTTAATAAATTGAAACATAAAAAAAAAAAACCATCCTGCCACTGACATCTTAAAGATTCCATTACGTGGTAAATGTTAAACACATTTAAGGTACACATTTCAAAAAATACTTAATATATTATGGGTACTGTATACATTAGTCTGTGAGAAAATCAAATGAATTCCATTTCTGACATTCAGCCCCCGTGACCCCTGTTTTCCCCTGTCCTGTGCCCAACCACCACTCATTCCATCCCATGCCACCCAGGGCTTCAGAAGACAAACAGTGTCTCAAGAATCACCCAGCTTGGTTCCTACTTCCTCTGCTCCCATCAATAGCATCCATGGGAATTCTATTTGACCAGTAAAGAGGGAGGCTACTCCCTTGTTGGCTGTATTAAAAGGAGGGTCCAACTCTGTAAAAACAAAGCCAACAAATCGTGGTCAGGGCTCGATTGGGCCACTGCTTTGGCAGGCTCCATTAGTCTGCCTAGAAAGCCAGGTTAGAAAGGAAATGTTGCCTTAAGGTTTAACTGTGGAAGCCCCAACGCCTCATGTGTTTGAACAATTGGTCCCAAGTGGTTAGCACTTTTGGGGGAAGGTGTTGAACCTGTAGGAGGTGGAGGCTTGCTGGGAGAAGTGGGTCACTGGGGGTGGAACTTGTCATTAATAATGGTCCCACTTCCTGTTCACTTTCTGCTCCCTGACCAGAGATGCAGTATGAGCAGTGGGCCTTCCTCTCCTGCTGCTGCGCCTTCCCCACTGTGGTGGAAGGTGTCCCCTCTAGTGGTGAGCCAGAATAAATCTTTCCTTCCTTACATAGATAGCTTCTGGTCAGGCATTTTGTTGTAGCAACAAGAAAAATAACCAGTATACCCCAACATTATGGTAATGGAACTCTCTATTGTTTTCTAAGATATTTCTATTTCAATATAAATTTTAGTGCTACGTTTTAAAAATTGGATTCACCACATACTAAGTGTAATTTGCTGCCGATCAGTTAACCTGAACTATTTTCTTCCCTAGTCACTTAAGCCATGCTCAACCTAGAAAGCCCCAACCAGGTCTGTATGTCAGCTCCTGATGTGTTCAACACCTACGCTTGGTCTTGCCCTAGGTATTATCCTTCAACTGGATCCCAGCAGCCTCTCTGTAGTCCAACTTCCTTCTCCTACTTACATTAGCTTATGAGAAGTCTTAAAATTCCAGAAATGTTGTGAGCCAGAACAAAAATCTAAATTATACCAACTTCAAATCAACTGGATTACTTTAGGAACATAAGATAGAACTACTCAAAATTTCATCGCTTGCTGATTATTTTACCGCCCTCTCCATTCTCAGAGCTGCTTGTATCTCTTGTATCTATAGGTGGGAAATAATGGTTTAGGACTGCAAATGTCTTTCACATTCATTGATGAGCACGCCAGCATTGTGATGTCAAGTAGTAACAAGGGTAATGATAAGGACAGCAAGCTCAGGCCAGTGAGATGACTTAGTGGGTAAAGGCTCTTACCACCAACCCTTGAGTTTGACTCATAGAACCCAAATCAAGGAAAGAGAACAAATTCCTGAAGGCTGTGCTCTGACTTCCACTCGCATGCTGTGGCTTGTGTGTCGCATCCCTTTACACACATCAATAAATAATGAAGGTAAAGACAGCTTCCCTAGCCTGTCTGGCTACAGGGTTCCTTGAATCCCAAAGCCACCAGACTTCATGACTGGCTTCTCCAGAGTCTTTTACTTTTACTTTTCTGTACCATCAAGCTACCTGGCTCCTGTGGCATTTTGTGTCCCCATACAATCAGATTGGACCTTTTCTTTCCCACTCCATAGGCCACCAAACATCTCCAAGATTTAAATTCCCTGATCTGCCAAGGTACCCTACTCTTCCCAAAGCACACACCCCCATGCCACCAGCTAGGACCTACTCCTTTCCACACCATAGGCTACCCAGATCTTCTGATCCCTCTTTCCTGCACCATGAGGTAGGTCTCACTCCTTTTCACCCTATAGGGCACCTAGCTCCTCCAGGAACTCACTCGCCCATTCTGCTAAAGCAAGCCCTACTCCTCCTTACTCCATAGGCCCAACTCCACATACAACTTTCCAGGAGTTTTATACCCCTAAACTCCAGTGGATGAGAGTTGACTCAAGGTAGGGTACCCAGGTAGGGAAAGCCACCTGGTGACAGAGGACAGTACTAGCAAGTGGAGTGCTGAACCTTGACTAGTGACTGTTAGCACAAACACTAGTTGACTCTCTCTCTCTCTCTCTCTCTCTCTCTCTCTCTCTCTCTCTCTCTCTCCTTCTTATTTATTCTTCTCTTATACAATACATTCCAACCACAGCTTTCCGTCCCTCCACTCCTCAGTTCCCCCTCCCTGTAGACGAATTTCTAAACAGTCTTATTAAATAAGAAACACAGAGCCAAATACAGGGGTAATAAATGAAGAGATCAGAGAATTAGCGAAGAGCCACAACTAGCCTTAGCTTCCCCAGAGAGAGATCTTCTTCCTGCCTAACCTGCGCTTTTATTGCCTTCCTGTTCTGCCTTCTTATTGGCTCTAAGGACTGCCATATCACTTCCTCGTCACTGCCTGTCTATAAAGACCTCCAGGTCTCTATGGTTGGTACTGGGATTAAAGGCGCATGTCACCACACTTGGCTGTGTCCTTGACCACACAGGGACTCTGCCTGCCATGTGATCAGATTAAGGGCGAGTGCTACCACAACAGGACTTCTGTTTTATGGCTCGCTATGACCTCTGATCTCCAGGAAAACTTTATTTATTAACATACAAATAAAATACCACATTTCTGCACAAATAAAATATTACCACACTGCCCACTTCCCCTTTCCTCCAAATCCACTGCTCCTCCATTTTCCTTCAGAAAATACAGGCCTCTCAGTGATATCAACCAAATATGGCATAACAAGATGCAATGAGACTAGACACAAACCCCCATGTCAAGGCTGCATGAAACAATCCAGTAAGAGGGAAAGGGTCTCAAGAGTAGGCAAAGGAGTCAGAAATGCCCTTACTCTGACTGTTAGGAGTTCAACAAAAATACCAAGCTAAACAATCACAGCATGTATGCAGAGGACCTAGCACAAACCCATACAGGCTCCATGATTGTTGCTTCAGTCTCTATGAGCCTCTATGAGCCCTGCTTCTGCTTAGTTGATTCTTTGGGCCATATTCTTCTGGCATCCTCAACTCCTCTGGCTCCTACAATCCTACCTCAACCTCTTCTGCATGGTTCCCTGAGCTCCATCTAATGTTTGACTGTGGGTCTCTGCATCTACTTTATCAGCAGCTGGAGGAAGTCTCTCTGATGACCATTGGGCTAGGCAACAATTTATGAGTATAGTAGAATATCATTAGGAATCATTTCATTGACTTTTTGTTTTGTTTTGGGGTTTGGGGGCTTTCTTTTTGTTTGTTTGTTTGTTTGTTTGGCTGATCATGTTTGGTCCTACCATAGGTCTCTGGGCCATCCAGCTTCCAGTTCCTGGCTACACAGGCAGTGTCAGACATGGGTTCTCTCTCACAGCATTGACTCTTAAAGAAGACTAAGGATAGAGCTTACAACCCTCAAATATCAATCTCACAAAGAAAAAGAATGTCTCAACCCTCTTACAACTCTTCCTCCTGAACATTAAGCATAACTACAGTAAAGGTGACTTGAAAAAAATGAAAGAAAGGAGAAAGGAAAAATAGAAAGACATACTCAACCAGCAACAACTTGAGATATTCAAGTCCTGACACAGAAATAAAAACAGCATAAAAAGCCACAAAAAAATAGCTCCTTCAAAAATTTCTAGTTGCATAGTCATGGCCCTCAGTGATAATGATCTGCAAGAAATTCTAGACCTAACTGATAAAAATGATTGTAACTATATTTAAATAACTTGAAGAAGATATGACTATATTCCAAGAGAACACCAAAAACAAAGAACTGAATGAAATGAGGAAGTCAATCTAAGATCTAAAAGTAGAATTCAATCAAGAGAGAGCACTAGTGAAGAAAACCCAAATAATAATGATGCTAGAAATGAAAAACTCAATAAATCTAAAGTAAAATCTCAGAGGAAAATTTCACCAATAAAATGGACCATGTGAAAACCAAGTATCTGTAATCAGAGGCTTTTCTATGTCCCAGCCCATTTTGCAGTTGCTTCCCAAATTATCACTCAGAGGTTTTATATTAGTTATAAATACTTGATCTATAGCTCAGGCTTATTAATAACTAGCTCTTACACTTAAATTAACCCATAATTCTTATCTTATCTATGTTCAGCCACGTGGCTTGGTACCTTTTCTCAGTACAGCATTCTCATCTTGCTTCCTCTGCATCTGGCAGGTGACTCCTCAACCCTGTCCTCCTTCTTCCCAGCATTCTCAGTTTGGCTTTCCTAACTTCTTGCCCAGCTATCAGCCAATCAGTGTTTTATTAAACCACTCCAAGTGACAAATCTTTACAGTGTACAAGAGGATTATTCCACAGCAAAAATCAGAGGTGGGTGGGAAAGCAGAGGAATTGAATCAGTTAGCATTGGTCAATGATTAAGTTTTAAAAATATGAACAGACATAGAAGAGCTTTGAAACACCATGAAAAGGTAACATCTTTTAATTATGGGCAAGAAAGAAGGAGACTACCACACCAAAGGCACAGAAAATATTTTAAACATAACCATAGAAGAAAATTTCCCAAACCCAGAGAAAGACATATATCCAGCTACAAGAGGCCTGCAGAATACCAAACCAGAGAACCAACAAAGAAATTCTCCACAACCTATTACAGTTGACACAAAAGCACAAAATAAAGAATGGATATTGAAAGCTGTGAGAAAGGTCAGGTCACCTATAAATAAAGGCCTATGAGAATAACACCTGATTATTTGATGGAAACTTTTAAAGCCTGAAGGGTCTGAAAAGATATATTCCAAGCCCCAAAAGACCACAACTGCCAACCCAGAGCATTAGACCCAGCAAAAGTATCTTTTAAAATAGAATTATAAATAAAAATATTCCACAATAAAAATAAATGAGAGGAATTTATGACAAATAAGGCAGATCTAGGGGGTTGTGGGAGACATACTTTGGTCTGAAGACAAGGATAAACACAACAAAATGTCACGGGAATAAATAAACAATACTAGGTCTAGGAAAACACTACAAAATACACAAAATGGGAATTACATCTTCCGATGATAACTCTGAATACCAATGGCCTCAATGGGGAAGGAGGTGAAATGGGGCCAAGATGGGAGAGTAGGGTGGAGGGTGGGGCGGAATAACTAATGCTAAGGATGCTTGGAAAAGCCATATGGAAACCTGCTACTTTATAAGCTTCATATTCATATAAAGGGAGACATTACAACAGATTCCAATGAAATTAAAAAAAATCATGAGAACATTCTACTAAACTGAAAAACTGAATAGAAATGGATACATTTCTAGATACATATGACACACCAAAATTAAACCAAAAAGAAATAAGTTGTTTAAACAGTTCCATAAGCAGTAATTAAAAAAAAAAAAGCTCCCAACTATAAAAAGCCCAAGACCAGATGGATTCACTACAGAATTCTACCAGAACTTCAAAGTATTAACACCAATACTACTTTAATCATACTGTGAGATAAAAAAGGAGGGAAGGCTTCCAAATGCTTTACAAAGTCAGTATTGCCCATTACCCAAACCAAATGAAGACACAACAAAAAAAATAAACAAAAATAAACAAAAAATAAATACTGGTCTCCCTGCTGAATGTAGATACAAAATTCTTAATAAAATACTAGCAAAACTAATTGGAGATCATATCAAGAAGATGATTCATCATAACTAAGTTCATTTTATTCCAGAGATGTAGAATAGTTTCAATGTATGTAAATCAGTAACTGTTATCCATTACATATGTAGACTCAAAGACAGAAATCATATGATTATCTCAATAGATGCAGAAAAGGCCTTGGGTAGTTTCCAGCATCACTTCATAGTGAGGCTAAGGATGGTGGGGACATACCTCCAAATAATTAAGGTTTTAGATTACAAACCTATATCCAACATCATGCTAAATGGAGAAAAACCTCAAAGCATTCCTAGTAAGATAAGGAACAAGACAAGGTGCTCACCCTTCCCTTTCCTGTTCCACAAAGTGTTTGTAGTCTTAGTGAGAGCAATAGAATGAGAGAAGGGAATGAAGTGGATACAGTGGAGTCAAGGTTTCCCTATTTGCATAGTGTGATTCTATACAAAAGAGACCTGAAGACTCAATCAAAAAGTTCCTAGAAGGGCTGTTCAGCAGTTAAGACTTGGCTTCAGTGCTCAGCTCCAGTCCCAAGGGGATCAGACACTCTCTTCTAATATCCTCCGGCATCCAACACATATGTGTTACACACACACACACACACACACACACACACACACACACACACCCACACCACACCACACCACACCACACCACAACATACAAATCTTAAATCATATGTTTAAAAAAAAAACTCTTAGAGATGATAAACCCTTTCAGCAAAGTGTCAGGATACAAAATTAACACATGCAAATCAGTAGCTTTCTTATATACCAACAATAAACATCTGAAAAGAAATCAGAGAAACAATTCCATTCACAAAAACTACAAGAAAAATAAAACACTTTGGAATAAATCTAGCCAAAGAAACAAAGGGTGTCTACAATGAAAACCTGAAGACCGTGAAGAAAGAAATTGAGGAAAACATCACGACACAGAAAGACCTTCCAGGCTCATGTATCGGAAGCTCTACCTTTGTTAGAATGCCTAGCCCACTAACAGCAATCTGAAGAGTTGGGGAAGTCTCATTTAAAATTCCAGGACCATTCTTCATAGTCTCAGGGGGGAAAAAAGTCTCAAAATTTATATGGCCAAACAAATGAAGATAGCCAAAGCAATCTTGAACAAAAAGAATACTATAGAGCCAGGTATGATGGCCCACACCTTTAATCCCAGCACTAGGGAGGCAGAACAGGTTGGCATGTGAGTTTGAGGCCAGTCTGTGAGTTTACATAGTGAGTTCCAGGACACACACACACACACACACACACACACACACACACACACACGCTATTATATTAATAACAGGATAGAACTGGCACAAAATCCAATGCTCAGGTCATCAGAATAGATGAGAAGACCCATATATAGTCCATACAACTACTTATGTGATTTTTTTTAACTATTTATTTATTGTGGCTTTCACATCATCCATCCCGATCCCATTCATCTCCCTGTCCTTTCATATTCACTTTCTGCCTGTATAACCTCATCTCCAAAATAAAATAAAATTTAAGAGGAAAAAAATCTCACTGTGGAAGCTGCAGTGCGAGAAGATGAGCCACAGTTGACCCTAGTCCACACATCTTTACCTGCAAGTGTTTGTTGCAAAGAGTCTTTGATCTGGTTTAAGGCCCCTAGTTTCTGCTACACTACTGATTCTGGGACCTCACTAGATATCCTGTTGTTGCCCTGTGTCCTGGAGACCCTTCAGTTTTGGATCTGCAGGACCAGTCCCTTTACATGCTTCAGCAGATCATAGATGGGGTGGATGTTGGGGTGGGCCAACTCGTAGCCCTGGTTCTGAGCCTGGGTAGTTGCTGACTTAGTCAGTCTTCCAGCTCTCCCCCATCCTCACCACCAGGTTGAGCCCTAACTAGTTCACCCTCTGCAGCAAGGAGCAAGGGGCAGGGCCAGTTCTCCTCTCCCACACCTGGACCAGCAGGGCCAGCTCGATTGCATTGCCTGGGCGAGGTGCAGGGGCCACTCTCCCGAGTGCTGCAGCTGATGAGGATCAGTGGATCAGTTCTCCCACTCTCATGACCTCAGGGCCAGCTCTCCCACCTGCCACAACAGGTAGGGGAGTGCATCTCTCCCACATCACCGTCTGGCACATGAGGGCCAGGGCCAGGTCTCCCCTGCTCATGTTCTCAGGGCCAGCTCACCTGTGCCCTGGTCAACAAGGTCAGCTCTATTATGCTACCCAGGCAGGCTGTAGGACCTGTTCTCCTGAGTGCTGCAGCTGGTAAGGGGGAGGGGAGCTCTCCCCGCCACAGGTAGTGAAGTGCAAGAGGGAGCATCTTTCCCTCCCCGACACCACCACATGGCAGATGAGGGCTTTCCCTCTATCACACCCTCAGGGCCAGCTCACCCTCACCCCTGTTGGTAGCAGGAGCCACCAGCATCAACACAGACTGCAACATTTCAGCAGGGCCACAGACCCAGTCATCACCATAGTCCCACGCCACCCACCTTAGACTTCTCCTCACCACCTTCACCTCTTCAGATATGCCTCTCTCCACAGGACATGAACCATTCTGTCTCTCTCTCCCATACCACACCACACATTTGCTCACCGTAATAGTGCCCTTTTGACACTGGGCAGGCCAGTGTTTTTCCCTTGACACCCAGGGTAGGCCATCCCAGGCAGGTGCATGGGTCTCCTCCCACACAGTCATGATGGCGTACTTACATGATTTTTGATAAAGATGCCCAAAATAGACATTAGAGAAAAGACAGCATCTTCAGTAAATTGTGCTGGGGAAATTGGATCAATGCGAGTAGAAAATGAAACTGGAAACTTCTCTTTGACCCTCTACACAAAACTCAACTCCAGATGGATCAATTAACTCAACATAAGACCCAGTACTATGAAGTGAAACAGCCATAGGGAAAAGTAGAGTGTAGGCCCCAGCATACAGCAGACTTCCTGGCTAGGAGCCCCGCTAACATAGAAAGAAAGATGGCCACTGTGGAAAGCAGCCCAAAAGTGCCTCACAAAACTAGAACTAGAACTACTAGTTGACACAAATACATAACTCCTGGACATACCTCCAAAGAACTCTCTCCTACCTAGTTAACCCAAATACATTACTCCTGGACATACTTCCAAAGAACTCTCTCCTACCTAGTTAACCCAAATACATTACTCCCGGACATACATCCAAAGAACTCTCTCCTACCTAGTTGACCCAAATACATTACTCCTGGACATACCTCCAAAGAACTCTCTCCTACCTAGTAAACCCAAATACATTACTCCCAGACATAACATCCAAAGAACTCTCTCCTACCTAGTTAACCCAAATACATTACTCCCGGACATACATCCAAAGAACTCTCTCCTACCTAGTTGACCCAAATACATAACTCCCGGACATACCTCCAAAGAACTATCCTACCACAGACACCTGACATCCGAGTTCACTGTAGCTCTATTCACAACAGCTAGAAAATGTCATCAGCCTCGATATCCATCAACAGATGAATGGATAAGGAAAGTGAGATGCAAGAATATAATGGAATATTGTTCAGCTATAAAGACAAATGAAATCATGAAGTTTATAAATGAATGAATCTGGGGAAAAAATTATGCTGAGTGATGTCACCCAGTCTCGGAAAGACAAATGCCTAATGTTGTCTCTCACATATGGGTCCTAGTTTTAAATCTTTTCTTTGGTGTGTTTAAAATGGAGAGGATGTGGAAGCTGGGAAAGTAGAAATGAGTCACTGGGGAAGGGGTGACAGATGCTTTGGGTGGGGAGAGATAGTAAAATACAGGTGAAAGAAAGCAGCGTGGGACAGTGAGGTGGAAAGGCTCGGCATGGAGGGGGCAGGGTGGGGGGAGACGAGGGATGGCAGAAGACTCAACCAACATGATGGGATCACAAAAGGCTATGAGGAGCCGTGGGCAGGGCGGTGGCACACGCCTTTAATCCCAGCACTCAGGAGGCAGAGCCAGCCGGATCTCTGTGAGTTCGAGGCCAGCCTGGTCTACAGAACGAGATCCAGGACAGGCACCAAAACTACACAGAAAAACCCTGTCTCAGGTAAAAAACAACAACAAAAAAGGCTATAAGGAAACCTATGCTCTTCCAACCCAAAGGAAAATTAATTAAAGAGCATTTACAGAACACAGGTGGTATGATGTAATGGGGGTGGGACAATTATCAGGATTAAAGGTTTAAGTGGGAATAAGAGGATTAGAAAGAAGGCATAAGAGGGAGTGGGTTAGCCAAACCTGCAAGTATATGAGGCCTTACAGAAATCTACTAGTTTGTAACCTAAGTGAAAACAAAATGAAACGGCTACATAAACCAGACCAGAACAATGGCAATATCAATAGCCATGTCAGTGTGGAAGGGGGACATTTTTGTTGGGTCCAACCCTAGACAAAGAACTACAGTCAACTAATGACTACTAGGGGAGGAGCTGGCCACTCCCAGGGATGAGCTGACTCATTGGTTATTTCAATACAGAGTGGTCAGCCCTAGAACCATATACACACAAACAACAGAGACAGACTTAGCAGGTTGTATCTGTATAGATTTTTGCATACACATACATATGTAACATTGGTAATCAGAGAAAAAGAAGTTATCAGTTTGGAGGGGGTGGGAGGGGTAGAAGGGAAGAAAGGGAAGGAAGAAAGAGATATAATTCTATTTCAATTTAAGCCATATTTAAAAATAATAATAAAATACAGAATACACACACACATATGTATGTATGTATGTATGTATGTATGTATGTATGTATGTATGTATGTATTTAAGGCGTTAAAACAGAGCTGTGCATTGGTGAACAAGGCTGCTCCCAGAAGACATAGGTTATTAAGTGAAGATTTCATTACCAGGCACAGGATGTCTCCTACAAGTTATTGGTTGGTGAGGCCTCAGAAGTACCTAAAACAATACAAACTAACTAACAGTTAACCACCATAACTACAAGGAGAGACCCTATTGCTGAAGATACCACACACTTTGGACATAAGGCATAGAGAAATCAACCTGACTGACCTGGAAGTTCTCTCCCAGCAGGTTAGCTTACATGGTGTCAGAAGATGCTGTATACAGGCTGCTGGGTTGGGGGAGGGGACACCAATGGCCTTATCCAGCACCAAACCCTGCATGCTACAGTACCAACCTTCCTGTCAAGCTGTTCCCGTTTGTGCAATAATGGCACGGAGGGGTATTCAGCCACTGTCCCATTGGCTACGAGACCTGCTCCACAGAAAAGTGTTTGGTACTGTAAACCTGGTCAAGAGCCCATGACTGGTATGCTTGCTTATAGACCCATGGAGGTAGGAGGTTGGGGAAAACTGTCGTTTTTTTGTTTTTGTTTTTGTTTTTAATGTATATGTTGTCAAACTGCCTTCTTCCCAGTTTTGGTTAGAGCAGCTTCTTTTTGCAGTGATTAATGCAGACTCCTAACTGGTTAAAGTGCTGTGTATAAGTAACTGTGTGCTCAGCTATGGCTGTGGCATCTGTATCAAGCCTGCCCCATCCATTGTCGGGGAATATTCCAGAAGAGTGTCAGAAAGCGTGCAGGAGCTGGCAGCTGGGGAGGAGAGCTGTGAGACCCTGACCTCTGTACATTCATGACTATCATACACACGAAATAACAGGAGCTATGGTCACCACACAGGATCAAACAAGTCAGTTCCAGCATGGACAGGGAAGGGAACGCTGAGGCTCTACCCTTGGCAGAGGAGCTATTGGCAGTTAATGGTTGTTGAAGGAGGCAGTCTCTCTCTTTTGGGACCATGCTGCTGGGAGGTTGCCCATGTCCCAGTGGGTGGTCCCACATCTGTGCACATACAGGCATCACCAAGTGAACTCTGGAGGTTATTCATAACAAGAAGAGGACAGGAAGTTGGGAAGGAGGAAGTGTGAGAGGCGTGAGGTGGCTTGGAGTGAGGTAGTGGTGGCTATGTATGATCAAAATACACTATATAAATGTATAAAATCTTCCAAGAATAATTTAACAATAATACAACTAAAATAAAACATTAACAAAAGAACTCTATAAGAAAACTCTACACATCCGGACTTGACTTATCACACTGATTGTTTAGACTGGGGGTCTGCCACTATCCTATCTTTGCGTGGCCCATGAGAGCCAAGAAGAGTTTTTCTACATTCCTTATTGATTATACTATTTTGTTTATTTTATATGTATGCATGAGAAATACTCATGTGTTCCACAGAATGCATATGAAGTCAGAAGACCGTTGGTAGGAACCCTCTCCTCCCATCACATAGGTCTTGGGACTCAAACTCTTGTCATCAGGCTTGCTGGCAGACACCTTTTCCTGCTGAGCCATCTCACTGGCCCTGGTTTTTATATTTTAAAAGATGATTTTTAAAAATCATCTTACATGGGTACAGAGTATAATATTGTGTTGAGTCAGTTTAGAAGGCAAATCATGAGTTTTCTAACTGGCTGTGCTGGGCCTGCAAGCCAACCTGGGGCCACCAGCTGGCTTTTTTTTTGCCTTTTCGCCCTTACTGATGTGTCTAGGTCAGGCCAGACGCTAGCAGCTGCTCTTAGTAGAACACATAGCAAACAGAATCCAATCATCTCCTCACCAGAGTCATATAGCACCATGGAACTGATAACAGCAAAAATGTCTTAACTGATATAAGCATTAGATGAAAGGGGAAACATTAAAAAGATACACTGAGTAGAGCCATCTTCATATCACAGCTTCAATTGGATATTTGGCAATTATCCAAGTAATTGGATCAATTTAAAGTAGTCAGAATACTCGTGTTTACACACACACACACACACACACACACACACACACACACACCAGTGAAAACTCCATGTGGGAGCTTAATAATCTATATTGCCAAGCTGGGTTGTTATGATGCTAACTGTATCCGTTCACTTTTAAAAGGATGGCTATTCACGTCTTTGTCCTTCTGAAACCAAAAACATGCGAGTTTTTGAGGGATGTTATTTAATGTTAACCTCTAAAAGTCAGCAGGGTTCTTTAAATGCTCACCAAAAAGGCAACAAAGAAATTTCATGACTGGAAACAAGATAAAGAACAGATTTCAGCTGGGCAGTGGTGGCATGTGCCTCTGTTCCCAGCCCTCAGGAGGCAGAGGCAGAAGGATCTCTGTGAGTTCGAGGCCAGCCTGGTCTACAGAGCGAGTTCTAGGACAGGCTCCAAAGCTACACGGTGAGACCCTGTCTCAAAACCCAAACCAAATAGAGCAGACTTTGGTGCCTTTCTTTTTGCCGTGTGCCGGTGCCCTCCCCCACCTGATGTCAGAATCCGAGTTCGGCCCCTGTCGTTGCCACTCCATCCCACCTGATCATCCTGTCTCTGCCCTCACTCGTTTTTACTTTGCCAGGAGTATTTTTCTGAAGCTTAGCTATCATGCTCCCCACTCAAGGAAAACCTTCTAAGGTTGGAGATATAGCTCAGGGATAGGGTGCTTGCCTAATATGCACAATGCACCACCACGGGATAGCCAGCGTGTTGGTGCATGCTCATAATTCCAGCACATGGAGGTGGAGGTAGATAGATCTGAAGTTCTAGGTCATTGTTTGCTACATACAGGATAGAAAGTCCTCCTAGGCTACGTGGAATCGTGCCTCAAATTAAAACCAAATGCAGTAAAAGGTTTTGGGTGGTTAGATGGGGTGAATATAGCAAAGTTCATGATATCTGTACAAAAATGTAACAAAAATCCTCCATTGCACTCCCCATTGTCTAGAGGATGTATTCCCAATTCACAACACCCAAGGCAGGACCAAGAAGGCTCCTAACCTTCCGGTCCCAGGATTAGCCGAGTCCTTAATGAATGCAAAGCTTCTGCATCTCTGGTTCTCAAACTTTAGTACACACCATAATCTTTTGGGAGCTTTCAAAAAGTCTCCATGGCCAAGTCTTGCATACCATTTAAATCAGAACACCAGAGGAGAAGGTAGCACTTAGCACACGAGGTAACTTCAAAATCCATAATGACACCACCTACCATGCCACCCCAGTATCCTGTGGCATCCTACAAACCTGACCCCAGGAAGAGACCCTCCAAAGCAAGTCCCACTCCCCTGCCTGCCAACCATCCCACCTACTGTGTCACCCAGGGGCCACATAGCAACCTGCACTCCAGACCCCAGGTAGAGACCCATAAGCCCAACCTCCACTCTACCTGAGGATGGTGCACTTTCCACCTTAAAGAAGCACTTTCCATTCTCACTGTGACCCCAGTCCCTGAAACCCAAAGACCACCTTTAGAACCCAGGGAGCCCTCCACAGACCCTTGAAGATCAGCATCAAGGATCTTCTGATGCCACAGAAGGTTCCTGTCATGCTCAGGAGTCTCATTTATCCCTAATTAATCTGGGAACACTTTTGACATCCCATTCATATATCAACACAGAGTTGTGCTAAGACTAAACCTAAGCATCATTCACCTGGTCCATAAACTTACAAGGTGGGGTAATAGCAAGCAAAGATCCAAACACTCATTTAATGAAAGTGAGACCAGATATACATACCAAAAACCAGTACCAACAACCTAATTCCAGATGCCTAGGACCCATCACAAAAACATACACATAAATAACCAAGATAATATATATGTCTCCTTCAGAAATTAGTGTGCCCATAATATGTTCCCTAAAGAAAGCAACATAGTTGATGAATAAGACAGTGATTTCAAAATACATGTGTATAAATGCATTCAAGGAACTAAAAGAGGATAAGCATAAATTCTGCAATGAAGACGAGAAAATGTGAACAGACAATTGAATAAAATAATGAAAACCACTTGCAGTATGAAAATGAAATTTAATGAAGATATAAATTTAAAGAAATTCAATTTCTGAAGAAAAGCCAAATTGAAATAAAACTTGAATTAAAAAAATTCAGTCAGTGAAATGAAAAAGAAAATCAATGGAAAGCCATACTAATAGAATGAATCAAATGGAAGAAAGACTATCAAGAACAGAAAACAAAGTAGAGGAATTTGATTATTCAGTCAAAGAAAGTGTCGAACCTAAACAAACAGAAACAACCCACCCAGGAAAGGAACATGAAGGAAGTCTGGGAAACCACTAAAAGACCAAACCTATGGTGGCAGTTACCGAAGAAAAGCCTGGTGAAAGGCATACAAAATCAAAAAAGAAAACCTCCCAAATCCAAGGAAAGAGATGTTTATCAAGGTGCACAAGGCATAAGATTGAGGAAAAAAAACCCTGCATCACACACATAATAAACATATAATAATCATAACACTGGAGGTACAGGACAAAGAAAGGAGACTGAGAGCAAAAAAGGAGAAAGACCAAGTCATATATAAAGGCACTCCCATCAGAACAACACCTGCCTTTTCAGTGGAGACTTTAAAAGTCGTAAGAGCATACCCGGACTTACTCTCTACTAGTTCTGATAAACCACAGGTCATTTATATCCAGCAAAACTACCATTTGTAACTGAAGGAGGGAAAAAAAGCTTTCTATGATAAGAACAGATTTAAGGAATTCATCACTACTATCCCAGCTCTACAGAGGATACTAGAAGGAAGACTTCAGTCAGAAGAGAAGGATAAACACATTCAAGAGGTCACAAAGAACAAACAAAGCAATACTAGGACAAGTAATTAAAAGAGATCTGAGAAAATACTAGAAAACCAACAAAATGGCAGGAATATACATCATTTAGTTAGTTAGTTGGTTAGTTAGTTAGTTTTTTCGAGACAAGGTTTCTCTGTGTAGCTTTGCGCCTTTCCTGGAACTCACTCTCTAGCCCAGGCTGGCCTCAAACTCACAGAGATCCGCTTGCCTCTGCCTCCTGAGTGCTGGGATTACAGGCGTGCGCCACCACCACCCGGCTATATACATCTTTTAATAATGACTCTAAATATTTATAGTCTTAATTCTTCCATTAAAAAGACAGACTAGTAGACTGGATTAGAAGACAGGATCCATCATTTTGCTTCCTCCAAGAAACACACCTCATAATCAATGATAGATACCACCTTAAGACAAAAAGGTGAAAAGGGGTATTTTAAGCAAATGGAATTGAGAACATAATTACTCTATTATCTGACAAAATAGACTTCAGACAAAAATTAATCAGAAGATATAAGGCATGACATTTCAAACCCAATAAAGGAAAAATCCACCAATAAGATATTACTATCCAGCTGGCCATACATTTCTTTAACCCCAGTGCTCAGGAAGCAGAGGCAGGCGGATCTCTGTGAGTTCAAGGCCAGCCTGGTCTACAGAGTAAGTTTCAAGACAGTCAGGGCTACACAGAGAAACCTGTCAAAAAAAAAAAAAAAAAAAAGATATTACAACCCTAAATAAAAACACACTGCCGGGCAGTGGTGGCACACGCCTTTAATCCCAGCACTCAGGAGGCAGAGCCAGGCAGATCTCTGTGAATTCGAGGCCAGCCTGGTCCACAGAGCGAGATCCAAGACAGCCAGGTCTACACAGAGAAACCCTGCCTCAAAAACCAAAATAACCACAACAAAAAACAAAACAAAACAAACAAACAAAAAACCACACCAAATACAAGTACAACCAACTTCATAAATAAATACTATTAGATCTAAATCCACAGATGAACCACAACACAGAGATAGTGAGTTACTTCAATATCTTACTCTCATCAATAAACAGGCCATTTAGAAAAATACTAAGCAGAGAATCTCAGGAGTTATATAACATAATAAGTCAAATGGGCTTAGCAAATACCTACCGAATATCCTACCCAAACACTGAAGGACATACATTCTTCTCGCCAGTCCATGTAACATTCTCCTGAATAGAGAGAATGTGACATATTAGAACACAGAACAAGTTTCAGTAAGATATATGAAAACTGAAACATCTTGCATTCGACTGTGACAAAATAAAACTGAGTGTCAACACCAATAAGAACCACATAAAGGGGCTGGAGAGATGGCTCAGAGGTTAAGAGCATTGCTTGCTCTTCCAAAGGTCCTGAGTTCAATTCCCAGCAACCACATGGTGGCTCACAACCATCTGTAATGGAATCTGGCGCCCTCTTCTGGCCTGTGGGGATATGTGCAGACAGAACACTATACATACTTAAAAAAAAAAAAAAGAACCACATAAAGTATACAAATGCATGAAAACTAAACAACACAGAACTGAATGGTAATTGGAACAAGGGAGAAATCAAGAAAGAAATTTAAAGATTCCTAGAATTGAATGAAAATAAAAACACAACATCTGAAATCTGTGGGGCACAATGAAAGTTTATGGCTCCAAATGCCTACATCGAAATATTTGAGAGATCTCAAATTAATAACTTAATGATTCACATAAAGGACTTGGAAAACCAAGAACAAACAACCCTCCCCCCAAAAAAAAAAAACTAGATGGGAAGAGATCATTGAATTAAGGGCTAAAATTAATGAAATGGAAATGAAAAACCATACAAAGATTCAATGAAACAAAGAGTTGGTTCCTCGAAAACATTAACAAAATGAATAATCTTTTAGCTAGATTAATAAAAAGAGAGGTAAATTTTTTTACTTTAATTAGTAAAATTAAAGATCTAAGAGAGACAACTGAATAAATTCAGAGAATCATAAGGAGGCTAGACTTTATAATCTATATTCCAGGATCCTGGAAATTTTTTAAAAAATGGATGGATTTCTAGACACATATGACCTACCAAACAAAAATCAAGATGAAGTAAATAATTTAGATAGAGCCATAATATCCAATGAGATTCAGTAATTAAAAATCTATCAATTAAAAGAACTCAGCACCAGAGCAAAATTTTATCAGACCTCCAAAACAAATTAGTACCAATATTCCTCAAATTATTTCATAAAATAGAAAGGGAAAGAACATTTCTAAATTCTTTTTAGAAATCCATTATTACTCTGATTTCAAAGCCAAAGACATAACCAATATATATCTAACTATATATATGCCAATATCTCTGATGAAAATGAATGCAAAAATTTTTTTATGTATTTTTTTATATTTTAAGAAATTCATACAAGATATTTTGGTCATATTCTTTCCCCTCCTCCAACTGCAAAAATTCTTGATAAAATCTTGCAAACCAAATTCAAGAACGCATCAAAAAGATTACCTAACATTTTAGATCTGGTTATCTTTGTTATGTGACACTTATATTTATATGCAAATTCTATAGTAAAGTTTACTTTAAAAAAATTATCTTCCATGATTAAGTTGCCTTCATCCCAGGATTACAGGGATGGTTCAACATACATAAATTAATAAATATGATCCACCACATAAATAGAAACAAGGACAGAAATCATCATTAGATACAGGGCCCTTGATAGAATCCAACAGCCCTTCATCATAAATCCCTGAAAAATCTAGGGGTGGATGAGACACATCTCAACATAATAAAGGCAATATACTGTAAGCCCACAGCCAACATCACAGCAAAGAGTAAAACTCAGACCATTTCCACTAAAAGTAGGAAGAAGACAAGGATGTCCACTCTCCCCTCGTTAAACATAGTGCTTGGAATTTCAGCTTTGCCAAGTGAAGACAAGAGGAATACAAATAGGAAAGAAGCCAGTGTCCTTGTTGCAAATGATATTGTTCTCTATACAAAAGTCCTTCAAGAGCCCACCACAATTCCCTTTAACAGATCCATCTCCTAGGAGGTGAGAGACAGGCACAGGGAAAACATTAAGACACTGAAAAAGGAAAGTGAAGACGACACTAGAAGATGGGAAGACCTCCCTGATCTCGTATTGGCAGGATCCATCTTGTGAATATGGTCATCATACCAAAAGCGAACTGCAGATTCAACACAATCCCTATCAAAATTCTAGCCCAGTTCTTCAAAGAAACTGAAAAACAAGAGTTTAAAATTTCATACAGAAACACACACACACACACACACACACACACACACACAAACACACACACTCATACACACGCTGGTCAAAGCATTCCAATGAGCAAAACAAACAAACAAACAAACAAACAAAAAACTGTTGGAGGCATCACATTCTGTATCTCAGGTTATTCTATAGAGCTCCAGTAATAAAAATAACAAGGCACTCATAGAAAAACAGACACATCGAACAATGGACCAAAATGAAGAACCCACATATGAGCACACAGTCTTACAGTCACCTGGTTTTTGACAAAGAGACCAACAATACACATTGGAGAATAGACAGAAACTCCAAAACACTGTGCTGGTCAAACTGGGTAGCCACATATAGAAGAATTAAACCAGATCCTTATCTCTCACCCTGCACAAAATTCAATTCCAAATGGATCAAAGGCTAGCTTTTTGTCAACTTGACATGTTAGAGTCATTTGGGAAGAGGGAAACTCAATTGAGAAAATGTCCCCACCAGATTGGCCTGTGGAATTATCGATGTGGAAGGGCCCAGCTCACCGTGGGCAGTGCGGCCGCTGAGCTGATGGTCTTGGGTGCCGTAAGAAAGCAGACTGAGCAAGCCAAGGGGAGCAAGCCAGTAAGCATGTTCCTCCATGGTTTCTACTTCAGTTCCTACTTCCAGGTTCCTGCTTGGAGTTTCTGCCCCAACTTCCTTCAATGATGGACTGTAGTGTGGAAGTATTAGCAAAATAACCCCTTTCTTGCACAGGCTGCTTTTGATCATTGTGTTTACCACAGCAATAGACCTCAAAGACAGACCTCAACAAAAGAGCTGATACTCTGACTCCGATAGGGGAGAAAGTAGGAAATATGCCTGAATTTAGAAGCCCAGGAAATGGGTTTCTGGACAGATCCTGGGAGCTCATGCACCAAGAACAACAAGTGATAAATGGAATGTTAGGAAACTAAAAGCTTCTCTACAGTGAAGGAGACCATCATGTGAGTGAAGAAGCAGCCTACAGGATAGGGAAAATGTTTACCAGCTATGTATCTGACAGAGAGTTAGTATCTAGACTATATAAAGAGCTAAAAACAGCTCAATTAAAAAATGGGGCATGGAACTAAATAGAGTTTGTTCTCCAATGACGGAATGCATATGGTGAGAAATACTTTTATAAATGTTTAACATACTTAGCCATCAGGGAAATGTAAATTAAAGCTACTTTGAGAGGAAATCTTACCCTAGTTAGAATGGCTAAGATAAAAAGGAAAGACAACGAATGCTGGCATGGATATGGGTAAGGGGAACAATTATTCACTGCTGGTGGGAGTGCAAACTGGTACAGCCACTCTGGAAAACATTTTTTAAAAAATAACTAGAAATAAATCTACCACATGATCTCGAACATACCACTCTTGGGCATCGTGCTGGCTAGTTTGATGTCAACTTGACACAAGGTTGGGTCATTTGGAGAGAATTTTAATCAAGAAAATGCCTCCATACAATTAGCTGTAGACAAGTCCGTAGAGAATATTCTTGATTAATGATGGCTATAGGAGGCCACAGCCCATTGTGGGTAGGTTCATCCCTGGGCAGGTGGTCCTGGAGAGTAAGTAGGCAGCACTCCTCCATGGCTTCTTCAGTTCCTGCCCCCAGGTTCTTGCCCTGCCTTGAATTTCTGGTCTGCCTTCCTTCAGTGATGGACTGTTACCTGGAAATGTAAGCTGAAATAAATCTTTTCCTCTCCCAAGTAAGACATAGACCCAAGGGACTCCATATGCTACCACAGAGATACTTGCTCATCCATGTACCTTGTGCTCTGCTCACAATAGACAGTAAATGGAAAAAACTACCTATGTGCCCACCAATGGACAAATGGACAGTTTAAATGTGCTACATTTACACAATGAAATATTGATTAGCTCTTAAGAAAAATGAAATTAACAGGTAAGTAGATGGAGTTGGAAACAATCGTTCTGAAGAAGGTAACCCAGATTCAGAAAGACAAACAGCACATTTTCTCTCATATGTAGATGTTAAATTTGAATCTTTAGATATGCATGTGTGGTGGTCTGGATAAAAGAATGTGCCACTTAGATTCAGGCATTTGAACACATGGTCCTCTGTGGTCCTGTTTGTGGTTGTTGGGGGAGGTGTAGCCTTGCTAGAGGAAGTATATCATGGGGGGCGGGTAGGCTTTGAGAGTATATAGTCATTCCCTACTTCTAGCTTGCTCTCTCTACTTCATGTTTAAAGATGTGATCGCTCAGCTTCCTGCCCCTGCCACAATACCTGCTACCTGCTACCATGGCTCTCTGCCATGATAGACTCTTCTCCTCTGGATGTAAGTCAAACTCTTTGTTCCATAAGACACTTTTGGACATAGTGTTTTGTCACAGCAACAGAGAAGTAATTAATACAGTTTGTTTCATTTGGAACAGCCATAGAGGTCAGGAAATTAGGATGGGACCTTAATGGGGGGGGGGGCAGTTCCCAAGGGAGGGGAGCTGGAACACAGTGACATAAAGGAGAAATGTGAAATAGTGGAACAGGAAGGGTTAAATGAGGTAAGGAATAGGAAGGCAGAGTAAAGGAGAATGTGGGAAGGATTACTAACAGTAAGGACCTTTTGGAAAAGTCGCATGGAAACCTAAAGCTATCTAAAGTACATATATGCACAGCTATAAAATGAGTTTAAGTTGAGTTACCCTATAATGAGGCAATAATGCCCTACTAGACACCAGAGGCTAACAAATAAAAGGACCAGTGCCAGGAATGGGCTTCCTCTTGTGGAGGTGATGGCCAGTCAGTTCCCATAGGCACACAAACCTTATAGGCTATTGCCATTTTTCTGAGCTGAACTCCAGCCTAACCTAACCTATTACTGAATACATACATACGTAATACATACATACATACATACACACACACATATGTGTATATATATATATATATATATATATATATATATATATATATTAGTAATAGCATATGGAGACATCAAGCTGGTACTCACATGGAAACTTCATCCCTACTAGCTAGCTTCCATAATGCTGGGAGGTGCTGTGCATGATACTGGAGGGGAAATGTAATCCTTGATCTCACCTAACTGTGAAACCTGTGAACTACAATAATGACTGGCCTGGCAAGACATACCCAGTAGTGCAATATTAGCACAATTGTTGTGGGAGTAACCAACCACCTTCTAATTGGATTTAAGGCTTGATCCACAAGATGAAACCCATACCTGACACCAAACAACCTGTGCTAAAAGATGGGTCATAGGCCCTAAGGGAGAATCTACTACTAACTGTCTACTAAATGGGCATAATATTAAACCTAATGGCTTATTGCTATACCCATAGGTAAGTGACTCTCTTAAACCTCATCATAGAAGTATCTTCTTGTAGTAGACTGCAATTAATACAGAGACACACTCCTGGTCAAGATGTAGAGAATAAGAAATTGTGGAATATCAGCACTAAATGGGACATCCGTATCACACCCTTCCTCCAAAGGCTCAGGGATTATTGTGGGAGAGGAGGCAGAAAGATTTTATGAGCCAGAAGTGGGTGTCCATAAGGAAACAGTGTTTTCCAGGCAGAGCAGGACAGTTGTACCCATGAATTCTTAGCAGTTGCGACAGTATGGACAGAACCTGAACAAGCTGAAGCTAGACAAAATTCCAGCATAGAGGAGGGATGTGGGCATGAAGCCCTACCCTCAGCTACAGAGATATTCTCAACTGATAGTTTCTGGGAGAGGGAGCCTCAGCTTTCTTTAAGGCTGTAGTCCCTGGAGTCAACCACACTCCAATAGGCACCCACAACCCCAAGAGCATACAGAGAACACAAATTGGACTCAAGGAATTTTTTTTAATGTCATAAAGTTGAGTGGGGAGGGAAGAGGGTGGATTTGGGAGGTGTTAGAAGAGAAAGGGATGAATGTGATCAAAATACTTTGTACAAAATTCTCAAATAATTGAACAATTCTTTATTACTTCTAAAATAAGGTCATGAGACTAGAAAGTTGGCATAATGGTGTGGAGCACTAAGTTTTGTAGAGGACCCAAATTCAGTTCTATGCACACACATCTGAAGGTCTATAACCCTGTTACTCCAGCTCAAGAAGATCCAACTTCTTTTTTCTGGCCTCCTAGGAAACCCACACACCCGTGGCAGACACAGGGACATATACACATAAATATAAATAAGAAGAAATCTTTAAAAAATATATAAAGTTGTTCATTTCTATTTAAAAAAAAAAAAACCAAGGGTATCCTTTTAAAGAAAGTGCTCCATCTTGCACTGAACCAATGGCCTTGGTGGATGGTATTGGTGGAAAGACCCTTGCCAGGAGGACAGGAAATATGAAATCCAATCCTGGATGCCATTGCCAAGTAACAATAGCCAGTCACAAGTTTGCATAAAGGGTCTGCTGTGTATGTGTGCTTTCTTTGCACTCTTTTGAGCTTCCATAATCACCAGTAAACATTATTAACAACCTCATCCAATGGAGACAGAAGTAGCAGTTTGCATAGACACGTAAGTTGCTCCATTTCCATTAGCAGACCCAGATCTAAACCTAGCCAGGAAACTTGTTCTTGACCCCGAGGCTACCATACATGCTGTCTAATGAACTCTGCCTCCAGGCTGCATGCAGCTAGCATCCCATTGAAATTTGCCAACTGAGTCTGACTGACTCGTCTGTGTGAGCTCTGGTCCCTGGTATGTCTTTATAAATGCCTTCCAGAAGCTCCAGAATGTGGCCAGAGATGAGAACCTTGGCTCCTGATCTCTATTCTAACCTAATGGGACCACTCAAGAGCCACTTCTCTGAATTGCTCACTTCCTCTGTGCGAACAAAGGCAGAACCCACTTAGTTTGCCCATAATTCTAGCCTGAGTGCCTGGAAATCATCCCTATTCCTCCTCTGCCCCAGTATTGGGGACTATGGCGGTCCAGCCCCTCGATAGTCCCCTCCTAAGGTCTGGGAAGAATCTACAACCAGTTGATAATTTAATCTTTGATGAAATTAAATGAATCTACATACACGAAACTCCCTAGTCCATACACTGTATTATTCTGTGTCAGTTCTCTCTCTACACAGCTTCTATTCTGCTTTTGTGCCTACCTTCTTTCTTGCCTGATTTCTCTCTATGTTTACCTGCTCTCCCCTCTAAGTTCTATCTTAATTCTCTCTTATTAGTTCTGCCCCATCTAGGTTCTCATCCAACTAGTTCCTTTCCATCTCAGCTCCTCTCCCATCTCCTCTCTCATCTGGCTCTTTCTCATCTTGTTCTTCCCCATCTGGCTCTTCCTCATCTTCTATCTCATTCCTCTAATACTCTCTTCTAGCCCTTCAATCTAGTTCTTCCCCATTTCAGTTCATTCCTCTCAGTTCTTACCCATATAGTTCTTCCATTCTCTTTTCTCTTCTCTGCCTTGTCCTCAAGTTCTATCTCTCCAATTCTCCTCCAAGTCTCCTTATATCTCCTAGTTCCCCCCAAGTCTCTCAGAAACCCAGTTATAAATCCAAGCAATAGCAATCCTCTGGCAGAACAAGGTCATCAGGCTTGAATTCTTGCAGGGCCATAAAGGCAGACAAGAGTTTTCCTCAGACAGTGACTGTCAGGCTTTCTTTTACAACCCACAAAGGGAGTGGTAAAGGAGGAGGTCAATTGAGAGCTAATATCAGTTAGTTATTAAAAAGGAATTTATGTGCTCAGTCTACATTCCTAGAAGTGGTTAGGTAAGAAGTTAGGAGTCTATAATATTAGTAAGGCTGTATAAGAAATGAGGGTCTCACCTTAACTTGCATAAGAAATTAAGCTATCCGTCTGACCTAGGAGACAGGGGTTGTTTCCATAGGGTGTTACTTTAGTTCAGGAGATCATTTGGCTTTGGATGCTTGATAGGTGTTTTAGATAAATACACTGTTAGGAGTTCTTGGAAGCACACAAGAAAATCATCTTAGGAACCAGCTAATATATATACAAAAGCTAAAATATCATCAAGACTTCTTAAGCCATGGCTTAACCTTTGGAAAAGTCCTTGACTTTTCCAAGTAGTAGCTTCTGTGATAGTAGCTGGGTTCCATTACATTTTCCTGTGGCTTGCAGCACCCTAGCCTCAGGTCCAAGAAAATAGGGGGCTCCTGGAGCTCCATCTGTGGCTCAGCCAGTATTTCCCTGGACTTTACAGACTCTAGGAGAAAGAACATGGGACTGTGATAAGCTAACACTGTCTGGTTTTGTGATGTTTTATCGCTAACTGAAGCAGAAGCCACATCATTCCTTTGTTAGCAAAGGACTGCATATGGCTCCACAGACAGTATGCCATGCTGGTTCTACCGGATGGTGACTTTCCATCTTAAGGTGAGGGGACAGAGTATACCAGATGCAGCCAGTCTTTCCTAGACTGACCTAGGAGTGGCAGGTGTGAAAACGTGGACAGTCCAGCCTGTTCTCTGAGGAGAGGAACAAGAGAAAGCTAAACAGGCGAAACGATAGTGGTTCAAGCAGGTGCTCCTCACGGAGGGAGACACTGGGGCCAGACCTGCAGTCTCTGGGAAGGAAAGCCCCCTAATCCCAGGTGCTTTTGAGATACCCTTTCCTATGTCCCAAACCAGATGAGAAGGGTCTAACGTCATGAAATAACTAAGCCCAGCCTATGGCTGTCAGGACTACTCCACTGTGGTCTGGGCACAAAGATAGGATGCAGTGTCTTCATTTTGTTACACTTGGCAATTCATTTTGAGTAACTGAAGCCTCTCTGCTGCTGCTGTTCTCCCAGGGAACCCCAAACTTTTGACAAAGCTCCCACTTCAATTTTATCATACATGAGTGTCTAAAGAGGTGCTGAGCTACAAGAGGGTAGGGTTGTACCTATGTCACTCACAGAAGTATTCGTCACTCCCAGCCTGGCATCCTTTCCTACATAAAGCCGAAGCATCGGACAAGCAGGCAATTAAACATAGAGGTTACCTGGCATATAAGTAACTACTTCCTCTTTCACAGAGGAATGACCAGGATGGGTTTCTCTCTCAATTTAGATTAAATAAAGCTCATTTATATTTTTTTTAAAAAAGATATTTGCCTTTCTGACAGATCCTTGTCTTCTTTTATAAATCCATACTATTTTTAAGAAGCAAAACTCAAACAGCAGTGTTTGAGATTTTTTAATAGGCACATTAATGCTAGAGGTCTTAGCAATAGCCCTGCCAGTATCCTGGGCCATGGGGTGGAGTTTCAGTCACCACTCTTGGAAGTCTTCATTACACAGCCAGGGTCAAAGTACTAACTGAGAGAGAATGGTTTAGTATCACCCAGAAATGTGGGAAACTCTGCCCTTTCATCCTCAAACCACCTCAAAGAAGACAAAGAACAATACTTCCATCAGACGTTACCTGTTGAGAAAGCTCAGCTGCCTCTGGATGCTCTTCCTTGGAAAGCCTCATATTTTATGATTATATCAAAACACTTAAAGTGTGCCAAAGAGCTCTTTCAACAATCCTCATAATAGCCACAAAGATAAATGTTGCTCTCTTCTTATCACAGATAAGAACTAGTGTGGTTTCTGCATTCCTCCCACGAGAGCAGAGCCAAAAACTCTTGAGGCTGTGTCCCACCAACAGCCGTAACTCCAAATTCAGCCACCACCATTCCTGAAGATGCCAGAGTCTTGCAGCGACATATTCATGCAGATCATTATTTGTAATTTCTGTGTCACACTCCCTGACCCAAGGTAACTAAGGACATCACAGATACAGCAGAGCCTGGAGATGGTAATCACAGGAAATCACAACCATCAGTAAACTAAGAGTGTGGAGCAATGTCTCTGCACATTACCTTTGTATATTTCGAATACTATCAATAAACTGCTCATTTTTATTCTGGAAGCCATGCTGCCCTCTTGCCCAGGATATAAATCTTGCTATTATCGAGGGCAATGGTCAACAGCTTAATGTGTGTAGAAACCTAACTCTGTAGTGGGCTCTTACATTTTAAACACTTCACAGATGTTATGCCTCTTGGTTCTCATAACAGCATGAAGTTGGCACTATCACTAGCTCTGTCTTATACTGAGGAAACTGGGGCCAGTGTTTGCAGAGCCCTCCCTAGGTTACACAACTGGGAGACAGAGCCAAGATCGAGACCTGGGTCCCTTAGGTTCAAAGATCGTTTGTGGAGATTGTCTCCAAAGAAGAACATTAAACTCTATGAGTAAACTCTCTGTAGTTTGAGGAGCTTGAAGGAATTCCAAACCCCAGAACAACCAGTCAACTGAGGTTACTCAAATATTTCTGGTCAGTAAGGTATCTCCCAGTCACAAGACCCAAAATAGCTGTGACTTAAATGGTACTGGAGTAGAAATACAGGACAGATAAGTTACAGCATCTCTCCCCGGGGGGGGGGTGGGGGATCTAGTCTCTCTTGTCCTGGAACTTCATCATAGCAAACACAACCTTTTCTTACCACCAGTGGTGTCTCTGCCCACACTTCCTCCTCTCCAAATTCTGGTACTTGCATATGTATCAAGCTAAATTTCTAATTTCGTATTGTGGGTTTTTTGTTTGTTTGTTTTACCATGTGTGCTAGTCTTTGTCATTTCAATTAGATTTTAAATTCCTTGAGAACGGAAACTGGGAATTTGTCACCCTTTCCGATCCATTATTTGTTCACAATACACAGATTGTACGTCTACGGGGAAGGTACAAAATTATCAGCGTAATGTCTTCATTGATTTGTTTAAATGATATAGACCAAAAACTTCTTCTGTAAAGGCCCAGATAATAAATACTGTAGGCTTAGCATATCTTATGGTTTCTGTCCTCAATGCCATTGTTGTGAGGTGGAAGCAGGCATAGACAACACAGGGCTGTGGCTGTGTCCCCATACAATTTCATTCACAAAACAGATAAAAAACAAAAAAAAACAAAAACAAAAACAAAAACAAAACAAAACAAATAAGCAAACAAAAAACCTAGGCCCACAGTCCATCTAGTCTCAGGTTTTCAACTACATTAGCAGTGTTAGGTATGGATCTTAACTGATGAAGTGCTCCTTAAATCCGATCAACAGTGATTGGTTACATCTATAAAATCTGTGCCACTATTACACCAGTGTGCTGGGGGATGTCTTTCTGTATGCTGTGAATATGTTGCTCTGATTGGTTGATAAATAAAACTATATTGGCCTATGGCGAGGCAGCTTAAAGACAGGCAGGAAATACAAGCAGAAAGACAGCCAGGCGGTGGTGGCACACGCCTTTAATCCCAGTACTCGGGAGGCAGAGGCAGGTGGATCTTTGTGAGTTCGAGGCCAGCCTGGTCTACCAAGCGAGATCCAGGGAAGGCGCAAACCTACACAGAGAAACCCTGTCTCAAAAAAACAAAACAAAAAAAAAAGAAAAGAAAGAAAGACAGGAAGAAGAAAGGCAGAAGGGAAGAGACATGAGCCAGCCACTCAAGGAGCAACATGTAATTGAACACAGGTAAAGCCACAGAACATATGGTGATACATAGATTAATAGTTATGGGTTAATTTAAGATGTACGAGCTAGCTAGCAAGAGGCCTGCCATAGAGTATACAGTTTGTAAATAGTGTAAGATTCTGTGTGTTTACTTGGGTCTGAGCAGCTGCGGGACCAGGCAGGACACAGGGAAACATCTGACTACACCAATGTACCTTGCAGGCAGGTCTCTGTTGTAGATTGCAGGGTTTGTATGTGAAAGAGGAGTCAGAAAGATTGTAAGAGCTGGAGGTAGTAGATGACTCTAAGTAAACAGTGTCTTTCAGCCAGAACAGGACCAATACACATATGAACTCACACAGACTGAGAAAGAATGGACAGGATCTGTACAGGTTCAAAACAGACAAAATCCCAACACTGAGAAGAAGAAGTAGACACAAAATCCCTAACCAATAAGCTATTGGCAATTGATATATACTGGGAGAGTCAGTTTTCTCCAATGGAGTGTCACTGTGTATCAGCCACACTCTAGGTACCCTGTGCCTAGGAGTAGCTGGCTAACACAAAACAAAACCCCATGTTCTTTGTAGGTTTTTTCCTTGATGTTGTTTTGTTTTGCATGTGTGAGTGAGTGTATGTGTGTGTGTGTGTTGTTTTGATTTGGTATGTTTGTCTTCTTGATCTTCTTCATGTATTTTTTGTCTGTTTTTATTATTTTTATTTTTGTTTTTTTTTCTCTTTTTTGAAAGAGAGAACATGAAGTTGGTGGTTAGGGAGGTGAGAAATATCTAGGAGGAGTTAGGGAAGGGATTAAATTATGAAAATATAATCAAAATATATGAAAAAATTTTAAAGTAAAATGTATTTAAAAGTTCAGTTCAGTAATACAATACTGTTAAGTTCAATTTCCTTCAGTCTGTACATATCCATTTAAAAAGAGAGAAATTAAGCATCAGAGAAAGCTACCACAGTAGGCTGTTACTGCATGTGGTAATTAGGAAACTTGCCCACAGTCTCTGCTACTCTTTCCTAATGCTCTTACAGACTGCAGGCCAGTTGGAATATGTGCTCACCTGGATTGACCATCTGGAGAGGAGGTGGGTCTCTCTGTAGTCAGCCACTCAGTATGTGGCAAAAGTAAACATTTCTTCCTCTCTACAGTAGCTGTTTTCCTTGAGCATAAGGGAACACTTTTTGAAGGGGGTTCAAGACAGGGTCTTTCTGTATAGCTTTGTGCCTATCCTAGAACTCACACTGTAGCCCAGGATGGCCTCGAACTCACAGAGATCTGCCTGCCTCTGCCTCCCGAGTACTGGATTAAAGGCGTGCGCCACCACAGCAAAAAGTAAAAGAAGAGTCTCTTCTTGTCCAAAGCCCACAGCTTCAGTTCTGAATGGCAGTAAGACATCTTTAACAGGTTGCTGCCTTAACCTAATTTCACTGTAATGTTTCTGTGAGCAGATTGTTAGGCCTTGTTTCTAGACTTGGATACACGTCTGTAAAAATTTGATATGCATTTGATATGCTCAGAAGGCATGTTATAGGAAACCACAGAATTGGAAGCTGGGAAGCAGACATTGAACTCCTTTATCCCACACAGAAACAAGCTGACATGCCCAGAACTGTATTTCCTCAAACCAGGTAGTCATTTGGAAGATCCCTCCCTACATGGTGCTATAATAACAAATCAGTGTAGAGAACAATTCAGTAACAACCCCCACCCTCCCTTCCATCCAGGACAAGACTCCTACATGCAAAACCAGCCACATCCTCAGTGACATGACATATGTGATTTCTCAGGCACAGCAGGCTACCTGGAGACATATTCCATTAGTTCTTCCATGGTACACTAAGCAAAAAGCAGGAAGACTTGTCTCCTGAAGTCTCAGCTGCCACCCCCTTTCCACACCATTTCATCCTTCTTGGTAATCAAGTAGCTAGTCAACTGAAACCAAAATCAAGAGTATGAACTGCCACCATTTTGTATTACCATTTCAAGCCAATTATCTCTTCCTGTAGAATTAAAGACACTTCCTCACATCTCAGAACTCAAAGGATGTTATGGTAGAGATTCTGTGCCCCACTAAATCCTCACTTAACTTCCTAAAAATGACATTGAAATTGTTGGAGTTTGTGGGGCTGGTGAAGAGGCCAAGGAATATCCAAACAGAGTCTGTGGATCAGCAAGGAGAGGTTCTTCCGCACAAGTTTGACTGTCTGTGTTCTGTCCAAGGATGGGTCTCAGATCTTAAGGTGGCAGAAAAGAATGTGAGTTTCTGTACTTACACAGACACAGACACAGACACAGACACAGACACAGACGGACACAGACACAGACACAGACAGACACGGACAGACACAGACACAGACACACACACACACACACACACACACACACACACACACACACACACACACTGTTGGGAGGAGAATAAATACAACTAAATAAGTAAATTTTAAAGAAAGTGTGTGTGTGTGTGTCGTTTCTCCACCCTAGAGCTTACGTTATCAACCCTTCTCCAGCTTAGGTTAGCAGAGGTCTAGTCTAGAGTGCTGTGGAGACAGACTAGACAGGTTACCTCCTTCCCTGCCCAAAGCCCACCTAACAAGCCTCTTTCTTCTCTGACTCCCTGGTTTTCACTCACTTCTGTCTCTTTCCTCTGATATACCTTCCAGATGACTAGCTCCTAGTGCTCAGAGATCACTGCAGAAGACGGGGTGGCAAGATTGTTAGAGCCAGAGGATCAGGGAGTTTGCTGTGAGATTGTGTCTCCTAGAAAGACCAGAGAAGTTACACCCATGAAGCTTCACCCACACGGCTGCCTAAACCAGACCTGAACGAGGACGACACCAATGGCCATGCTGACATGGAAGTGGGAATCCCATGGGGCCTCAACCCTAGACACAAAACTACAGGCACCTAAGGAATGCTGAGAGCAGGAGGCATCATCTTCCCCAGGGAAGAGCACACCAGCTGGTTATCCAATACCAAATGGGTTGGCCCTGAAAACGTGTACATACGAGTAACATCATACAGAAGACACAGGTTGTACTCATATATCTAGAAATATATGTACTTATCAGTAATTAAAGAAAAAGCAGCCATGCATTTCAGAGAGAGCAAGGGGGTACATGCAAGAGGTTGGAGGGAGGAAAGGGAGGTGAGAAAAGAGGTAATTATATTATAATCTCAAATTTTTTTAATGAAAGGAAAAGTTTAAACTATGTTTTCTTTTGAAGGGTGGGTTGCTTTCTGCTGTGCTAGACTGCCTAAGAAATAAGTGAGCCATGCATTGAAAACAACCAACAACACATTTCTTCAAACTGTTTCTCTCTCTGCCATTGTTTGGAATAAAATTCCCAGCAGGCTGGGGTAATGCTACTTTATAATAATACCCAGTTCTCAAAGCAGTCTTGAACCGCCTCTTTTCTACTACAGCCTAACTTACAGGTCAATTACAGAACAAAGAAGAGAACAAGAAAGAAGGTTGTGTGTTTGTATTTTTAAGTTATTGTGAAAAATAAGGCTGGTCACATTTGTATGCAAACATTCATACATGCTACAAAGACAATTTTTTGTATATTGTATTTTCAAGCACATCTTGCATTTTATATTTACAGTTACCTTGTTGAATTATGTGGCCAATTTTGTCTTGTCATCACACTAGTATAAATATCCCAGACACAGACAGTATTTTTCATTATTCTACATACTTATTTTGAATTGCAGTATCTAACCCCATAGAACAAAGTTCTGACACATATTTATATCATAATGTCAATTACAAGATAATCATGAACCCTGAAGGCACGCTGTTAGCCTGCGGCATCAGGCTGTGGAATCCTGCCGCTCTGTGGAGCTGATGGAAGCAGACGGGATATGGATTAAAAGGTCCTTGTCTGTTCGAAATTGTCCTTTGCCGATCTTAAACCTGCAGTATAGACAGGAGCAGTGATAAACTGATTCTAAACACACGTTATTCCAACAGAAATATACAGACTCCTGGCACCACCCTGGGAGACCAGACTTTGGGCATTTAGGGGCAACAAATGATATTCTGTGGGCCAGAGAGATGAGCAACCTGCCACTGCTGAAGTCATTTCAACATTTGTGCTTTTCTCTTGCCAAGTGTGGTTTCTTATCTTTGGGGCTCAAAAATGATTTGAAAAAAATTATAAGCAAAATAAACAAAAACCCTTTCCATCTATCTCTCCCTATGTCCCTTATAATTTAACTCTGAAAGATCAGAATTCAATACTGTGTGCTCCTTTATCTTGGCCTGGATTTGAATATGCTGTAAATCCAGGGCTCTTTAAAAACAGATGTGTAATGTTGAAAGTCAACTAATTCAGGTTTTGTTCAATAGGGTGAGCATTTTCTAAATTTCCATTATGCACAAGGTTTGGACCAAGTGGTGCAGAGACAGCAAAGAGTATGAAAATAAACATATGAGATAAAAATGTTATTATATGAAACTAGTAGTTATTTGCTCCATCTGCTTATTTGTAAAGAAACTCTAAGCTAGGTTTGTGCAAGTGCAAAAACTCTTTTAAGCTTTCTGTAACGATTCTCTTTTATCATGGTAATTCCTATCTTAGCCTCTTTAGAATTAGAATTATATAGATACCATGTAAATACATTAATAGCTCTAATTCAGAAACTACTAAGTTAAGTGCCACAAGGAACGTGTCCTAGTGCGTATGGCCTTAGGGTCTCATGAAGGGACTATAGCATACAGACTGGGGATGAATAAGTGAGAGGGCTTCATCTAGTTGACAATGAGGATGACCAAACATTATTAATGCTGGATAACAACTTTGCAATGCTACTGCTTCAGGGTCACCCACACTCCTGCCAGTAACCCCTTGCCTGTGTTCTGTAAGTAAGCCCAATAAACTCATTGGTTCTCCAAGGTGAACTTTGGCAGACTCAAACTTTGGCCTATTGTTGGGACCTTATGAGTAGGGTGTAGATGCTGTTTGTCTCCAAGGGGAAGGAATTTTAGTGACAAGCTTACTTTTAGAAGTATATGTGACCAGAAGCACAGAGCTTAATAGAATCAATAGTAAGTTAATGGGCTAACCTGGGACAGTGTCTAGTCAGCTTTGTTGGCTGCTGAAAGGGAAGTAAAAAGGCCGTAAGGACCAAATAATGTGTAGACAACATGGTTTCATTCTGTTCCCCAAACTGCAAGTCACAGTCCTTCAGTGGATCATGAAATCAATTTTACAGAGTCACAGCCAACATTTTTAAATGAAAACAGTGTGTGTGTGTGTCCAGCTATCTAATTCTATATGTATTTATTTATAACAGTTAATATTAGTGATGGTTGGTTTTGATGTCAATTTGCCACAAATTACAATCACCTGAGTAGGGAGCCTCACCTGAAGAAATTTCCTGATTGCCTTGATTGATTAATCGATTGATTGGTGTGGACAGATCTACCCCAAGTGTGGGCAGCACCTTCTAAATGCAGCCCAGATAAAAAGAAGGTGTGGCAGAAGGAGCTTACTCCTTTTGCTTGCTGGCCTCCCCTGTTCCCACAGAGTTGATTTGCTGCTGGTAGTGCTATGAGAACCAGCATTTCCAGGCTCCCATTGTTGAGTAAGGAACAGCGGCTGCCCTGGTACCCAGGTATTCAGTGCCATATTGGGAGCCATGAGGCAGTCAGCTCCGTGCACTGAGCAACCATCAGGTTCTCAGCCTTCCAAGTGTGAGACAACTATTACTACTGTTTTCATGTAATCTGACTTAATAAATCACACACACACACACACACACACACACACACACACACACACACACATCCTGTCCTATATCAGTTCTATCCCTCTAGAGAACTAATACAATATTATTTCATGAAATTTTTAGCTCATATCAGATACCAGTCATCTCAACTTCCTTTCCTGTGACTATGACAAAAAAAAAAAAAAACTCAAGGGAAGAGGGTTTAGTTCACTTCACAGTTCAAAGATAAATCAAGGCACCAGGAGGCTGGAGTAGTCAGTCATAGCTCACATAAAGTCAGGGAGCAGAGAGAAATGAAGATTTACCATCTCCATCTTCTGTAGTCCAGGATCTCAGCCCAGGGAATGGTACCACCTGACGGCTCTTCTCACCCCAACTTACCTCATCAAGCTAATTCCCCACAAGACTAACCTAGCTAACAGTGCACAGGTGTGCTCAGAAGTGACTCTCCTGGGTGATTCTAAAGCCTGTCAAGTAGACAATTAGCACTAACCTTTACACTAATATATGAATGTACATCCTGGGTTAGACTGCCAATGAGCCTCAGGCCCAGTTTTAAAATGTCTGGAAGGTCCTGCTGTACTCTCCTGAACTGGGAGGCTAAACCTATATTTGATAGGACTGACAATTCAAAATAGAGTTTAACCAAGAATGTCAATAAAAAGAAAATTGTAACTATAAAAATTATATTGTCATTTATTGCTTTGAGAGGCCACTATGCTCCTATTTCTGCCAATCAGGTCAGAATTCATAAATGCGGGTTAGGGTTTCTTAATGCAAAGCAAATGGTTTACATCAGTGGTTCTCAACCTTCTAGTCTCAAGACTTAGTACTTCATAAATGAAGAATTCTCTCCAAGAAGTTTCATTTATGTGAGTTATGCCACTGTACTGTGATTAAAGCTGATAACTACAAAGAATTCATTCATTTGTAATAAAGGCAGAATGGGTTGGCGAGATGGTTCAGTTCGAAAAAAGTGTTTATCACACAGCTTGGAGGACCTGAGTTCAGATCCCCAGAATCACACAGTTGGATGTGGAAGTGCCTCTCTGTCATCCCAGCACTCTGATGGTGAGATGGGAAGCAGAGGCAGAAAAATCCCTGGTAACTTGTGGGCAAGCTAGCCTAGTATATACAGTGGTGAACAAGCTAGCCTGGTGTATGCAGTAGTGAACAAACTGGCCTGGTGTATGCAATGGTGAACAAGCTGGCCTGGTGTATGCAGTGGTGAACAAGCTGGCCTGGTGTATGCAGTGGTGAACAAGCTGGCCTGGTGTATGCAGTGGTGAACAAGCTGGCCTGGTGTATGCAGTGGTGAACAAGCTGGCCTGGTGTATGCAGTGGTGAACAAGCTGGCCTGGTGTATGCAGTGGTGAACAAGCTGGCCTGGTGTATGCAGTGGTGAACAAGCTGGCCTGGTGTATACAGTGGTGAACAAGCTGGCCTGGTAGATGCAGTGGTGACAAGCTAGCCTGGTGTATACAGTGGTGAACAAGAAATCGTGCCTCCAACAAGGTAAAAGGCAAGGGCTGACAGTGAGGTTGTCCTTTGATCTATACATGTGGGCCATGCACAATCCCATGTCTGTTCACACACACACTTACACACATGAACAGGTACACATACACACTACACCCACAGCACACACATACACACCATACTAATTTAAAGAGTTCTTTTTAGTTTGTGGGTATTTGTGTTTCACCTGTGTGTATGTACATTCACTGCATATCTGGTGCTTGGAGGCCAGAAAAAGGCTTGAGATCCCCTGCAATTGGAGACAGAGACTGTTGTGAGCCTCTAAGTGTGGATGCCTGGAATCAGACCCAAGTCCTCTGCAAAAGCAAAAGTGATCTCAACTGCATGCCAGCCCCATGCCTTTGTTGGTCTCTGCATCCCAAGCTCTTGTATTAAAGGCATTGCTATAAATTTTTAAAAATAAAAACAAGGGTGCTAGTTTGGAGAGAGACCCCATCTCAAAAGACAAGGCGGCAAGCAATGAAGGAAGGTACCCAATGTCAACCTCTGCCTTCCCCACATATTCATATGTACCTTCACACACATATGAATACACATATGTGAATACATAATCACACATAAACAAGTCCATGAGAAATAGAAAGCTGGGAGTGGTTGGGAGATGGACACAGGAGGATCAAGAGCGCAAGGTCAACCTTGGCTATAGAGTGAGTTTTAGGTTAGTGTTGGCTACATACGCCCATCTTTAAAAAACACAAAATAAAACAAACATAAGCTATTAAATAAGATATGAGTCATGAAAAATAATATTCTTCTCATAACAAAACGAGACAATGATATACATTTTTTTAAAATTATCTTTCATGTCTGGCCTACTAGACAATGAAATTGTATTTGTTTCTACCTACAATCTGTGGCCATATATATATCTTCTTTCACATATATCAACAAGCCCTGGCCTCCGAGACAATGTAACTGTACAAGGGATACATCATTAATGCCATTTTCAGGTAACTATGAGTATTCTTCGATGACTGTCTTAGATAGGGTTTCTATTGCTGTGAAGAGACACCATGACCTTGGCAACTCTTATAAAGGAGAACACTGAACTGAATTATCTTACATTTTCAGAGTTTTAGTCCATTATCATCACTGCAGGAAGCAAGGCAGAATGCAGGCAGACATGGTGCTGAAGCTGAGAGTCCTTACATTTTCAACCAAAGTCAACAGGAAGTGAACTGAGACACTGGGTGGTATCTTCAGCATACATGAGACCTCAAAGCCTGCCTCCACAGTGACACACTTCCTCCAACAAGACCACACCTATTCCAACAAAACCATGCCTCCTAATAGTGCCACTCCCTTTGGGGGCCATTTTCTTTCAGGTCACCACCATGATATATCAAAACTTGACAAACTGCAGTTTCCTGAAGGCTAGTTATCTGGAATCCCATCTATCAACTTTTCATATTTTGTGGCATATTGAAATCTATTGGTCTGCCTTGACCTTAAATGGATCTCTTACCTTATACATGATTTTGTGACACCATTTTATTATCTGAAAAACATTGAGTCACTGAGCTAAGAGAGAGATCTCTTTCAAATGTCAACAGTTTCCATTAGATGGTAATTTTTTAAAGGGCACTCATTAATAGCACCATTGATCTCATCAGAAAAGATTTAAGTATTGACACTGTCAAGGTCCTAGCCTGTTTCTTAAAATTAATCTCAGAAATTATCATGGGCAATAATAAGTATCCCTTCTTTTCTTGGAAGTGACAGGAAAATCTTAGTTTTGAAAAAACCTGTCCAAAGCCAGGTGGTGGTGGCACACGCTGTTAATCAGAAGCAGGCGGATCTCTGAATTTGAGGCCAGCCCAGTCTACAGAGTAAGTTCCAGGACAGCCAGAGCTACTCAGAGAAACCCTGTCTTGAAAAAATAATAAGATTTTTTTTTTTTTTTGAGAAGAAGCCTGTCCAGTATCTATCTGAATAACCAGTGTGCCCATCTTTCTTTCGTGTTAAACTAATGTACTGTGGAAGTAAAAATAAATCCCTTGGGCTGGGTGGTGCACACCCCAGTAATCCTAGTACTGGATCCAAGGCAGGAGAGGGGGTAGGTTGAAGCCTGCCATAACTACATAGATAGACTCTGTCGCAAGAAACAAGCCTCCTCCCAAAGCCACCAAAAACAACAATACAACCACAAATTCAGCCCAACTCAAACACACAACATTTTTCCTAGAGGCAGATGTGGCCTGCGGCTCTCTTTACCCATACTTCTATTCCTCCCCCTCCGCATTATTCTAAAAAGTATGCCTCAGTGTGCACACATCACACAGGTCTCGACATCGTCATGGTCAGTCCTAACATTGCAGGCTTCTGAGAGCCTCAAGGAATCCCTCATGGATTTGGGGTGCGCCCTTTAAGGACCCCCAGAGTTCTTTTTTTGGAGTTATTATGTTAGATTGGGTTTGGTATCGAAGGGTCAAAGACGAGCTATGCCAAGGCGTGGGCCACATCCAAGAAGGAAATGCACACTACTCAAAGGCTCCTGTAGGAAGAAATAGCAGAAAACACCGGCTTCAGAAAGCAGGCCTGGGCTTCTCGTTGCCAAGGCGACGATCCTCTGGGAGGAGGCCCGGCTGTCGATTGGCGAAGCCTAGCCTGGGTCCCCAAGAGCCGGAAAGTCGCCCAACTGCGGTCGCTCGCTCGGCGGTCGATTGAGGGGGCTTCCTGGAGGCCGGGCAAGAGGGCGGGTGGGAAGATGGCGGCCGCGGCGGCTGGTGGGCCGCCCGGGAAGGGGCACGATATCAGCCTGGCGGCCCTGCGACGCCACGACCCCTACATTAGTCGCATCGTGGATGTGGCCAGCCAGGTGGCTCTGTACACTTTCTTCCATCGGGCCAACAAGTGGGTGCGTGCGGACGCGCGGACGGCGGGGCGGGGCCGGGCGGGGCCGGGGCGGGGGATGCAGGGCGTGGATGGGCGGGCGGGGCCGATCCCGGCGGTGGGCGGTCTGCGCGACCCACCGCCCAGGTAGGGAAGATGGATAAAGGTGTGGGCGGCGCCGCTGAGAGCCCGGCCCAGGCCTCGAGGCCGGACGACAGAAGCGGTCCGGGCGTGGAGGGCACCGCGGAGTCCCAAGCTTAGATGGGCGCAGCCAAGTCCAGCCTCGCCGAGGTGGAGAAGCCAGAGTCAGAAATGTAGGGCAGGGAACCCCCTAAGAGCACGCTTCGGGAAATCAAGAGGAAATGGGTATGCGTGGGACGCCCCGGACCTTGATGTAGAGTCCATGGTAGCCTCACCATTTCAGTGCATTTCCAAAGACCGAACCCCAGCCTACAGTAACTGGATGAAGTTTAGTCTCCCTCACAACTAGAATGGAATTGGAACGGGAGACAAATTAGTTCTGGCCCAGGTATTCATTCATAGAATTTATAAACCATACCTTTGCATATAAAGGCGCCCCCCCCCCACACACACACCTTTTTTTTTTTTCCGAGACAGGGTTTCTCTGTAGCTTTGGAGCCTGTCCTGGACTAGCTCTGTAGCCCAGGCTGGCCTCGAACTCACAGAGATCCACCTGTTTCTGCCTCCCGAGTGCTGGGATTACAGGCGTGCGCCACCACCGCCAGGCTCTTCTCCCTTTTTTTGTGACTTTTGTACCAAATATTATTCACCATTGGTCTTAATACGGTTCGGTGGGGTATGAAGAACAGCTTACAAGGATTTCAAATGATTTTTTTTTTTCTGCTGTGTTTGCCAAGTCTGAAAGAAACATCAAAATTTATGCAAAGAAAACTTTTAATTATTGAGGAAATTCAGCTTTAGGTAGGCTGTTATAAGAATGACCCAGAAACCAGGAACACAAAAAGGATGAAGGAAATGGAGATGAAGCTTGGGACAGCACCTGGTTCCATGCCCAGCACTCCTGAAAAAAAGGCCAGGAGTTATTAAGATAGTTGCAAAGAATTTTTGTCTGTTCTCCTAGTAGCCAAACCCGAAGGAGAAATGTGCAGAGTTCTAATGTTCTTGCTTGATTAACTAAGGCTGCCTTTCATGGTCACCAGAGGAAATTACCATTTGGGTCTTTATATAGGTGCTTTACTTCTCTCTAGAGCAGTGGTTCCCAACTTTCCCAATGCCGCACCCCTTTAATACAGTTCCTCATGTTATGGTGACCCCCCAACCATAAAATTATTTTCATTGCTAATTCATAACTAATTTTGCTACGGTTATGATCGTAATGAAAATAATTTTGGAGCTAGAGGTTTGTCGGGGTCGTGACCCACTGGTTGAGGACCACTACTCTAGAGCTGCATAATGTTATTTGGAAGTAATTCTGTAGTATGGAGTAGGGCCCAATAAAAGTTAATGGTGTAAGTTGACTCAGCAGGAGGCTCCGTACAGAAGATCAGAAGCTGTTCAAATGTACAGTGGAGCATTCCCCTTGGGTAGCCTTTCTTAAAGCTTCTTCACAGTCCTGTATGACAGACCTTTAAAAGCCTTACCTAAGCATACCAGATACCCAGCGAGGTCCGGCATCAGAGGTGTCACAATGCATTATTTACAGGAGTCTTGTTTTCCTGCTTCCTGGATTTGTTTTCTCCAGATGGGGCATAATTCATTCAGTAAAAGGTCATTCTTTCAAAGTACTAATCTTCTAGGCTGTGTGGTTGCCGGGCAAAGGAGAAAGACCTAGTTCAACAACAAACAGAGCAGTCAGTGGGGACAATCAAATTGTCACTGCTGTCCCCCTGTGCTATATCACTCAGATCTCTGGAGAGGAGCCTTTCGAATGTCAGCTTAGTCAGAAGTGTAAGAATAGTCTTAAGATAGAAAGAGAAAGCATTGCAGGAAGGAAGGTTGGGTATGAGCAGCGGAGTCCTTGTTACATTAGAAATCAACGGCAGGTGTTCAGATGAGGAACGGCAGGTGCAGAGGATGAGTTCCTATGAAAAAGATCAAGAGCGCAGTGGCAGAGCATGTGCTTAGCATGTGTTTAGCATGTGCACAGCTCTGGTTTAATCCCCAAGGCACACTCATACTCACACAAAGGATTAAGAAGAGTTTTGCCATGACTAGAATAGGAATGTTAGAACGATATTTACTCCTTTTTGCCAGGGAAGACTTCTTCCCTGAAATACCCTGTGTCGACAAAAAACGATTGCTGGTACTGTTTCTTACTTTGCAGTCCGACCATTTGTTCTCAGCTGGATTTGATTACCAGCCCCCCAACACACACACACCCCACTGACATTTGACAGTATCAGGAAACTTTGAGGATGAGGGTGTTGGTGATGAGGGCATTGCCCAGTGCCCTGCAGTGAGCAGGCGTTGTATAGCGAGTCCAGAACATGAGCAAGGTGAAGCTGGAGGCACTGCTTAGAACCACAGGTGTCCCTTGTTTCTGGTTAACAGCCCTGAGGTCCCTGTGCAGCACAGTAGCGGTAAGACCTAGACAGCGTGAAAGAGACAAGCTGCAGAGGTGGCTTTGCTGCCATATGTGCAGTGGAGAGAGAAAGTGGACCCACTTTTTATTATCTTAGAATATTCAGTAAAATAGAAATTGCTTTCAATTGTTCCAGATGTAGCAGTGTATTTACTTCTAATAATTTATGAAACAGCATTATTTATACTCCTCATTATTTCAAACACTGAACTCTGTGTATGTGTGTGTGTGTGTGTGTGTGTGTGTGTGTGTGTGTGTGTGTGAGACCTTTATTTTTAGAGTTTAGGCTGAAATACTCCAGAACTGTGAACTTACAATTCTACTTGGAGGATTGAGGAGAGCTCCCGGTTTACTATTTGCCATACCCTAAATTCACTGCTTGGTACAGAAAGTACAAAAAAAAAAAAAGAAAAAGAGAGAGAGAGAGAGAGAGAGAGAGAGAGAGAGAGAGAGAGAGAGAGAGAGAAAGAAAAAGAAAGAAAAAGAAAGAAAGAAAGAAAAAACCAGTTTGAGCCAGCACAGCTCCAACAGCAAATACCTTTCCAGAGCTCCTTTTAGCCAAGTGAGAGCTCTTAAAATGTTTTGTTTTGTTTTAATGGAAAGATAGCAAAGTCAGTGAATTATCTCAGTGTGAGCTGGCAGAAACCTCACTCCTAGCTCATATTGTAATCACTGAGCCATAGTTCCTTCCCATGAGCAACTCCAAACACAACTCAAGTTTGAGAATGGTTTTTGTGAGTTACAGTTACAATTCTGATTTTGGATTATTCTAAACTAAAATAAGGGATTAAATTTTTTTGTATTTGAAGTAAAGAAAATTTTTGTTTTGAGAAAAAAAGAAGTCAGTTGGAAGCAGTTAGCATATGTGTGCTGATAATATGGAAGATCTGATTTGCATTCCAAAGAGAACAGGCCCAGGTCAAATACTACAGAGTAGGAAACTGTTTGTAGTCAAGGAGCCTGGCAATGTGTGCATGGAGGTCCCTGACTGTCTCTGCTTCTGTTCCCATCAGTGTAACTCACAGTACCAGAACTTGACTTTGCCAGCGTCCTTTTAAAGTGTTGTCGAGTACCTAAACAGCTGCCAACTCTGAAGGGGTTTGCTCAGAGGCCTAAGAATGTGCATTTCTAAGGGCTCCCAGGTAACTTCGCTGCTCCTCATCTGGAGATCACTCTTCAAAACCCACTGCACTAAGTCTCTGAGAAAACAGCTGTACTCAAGTAGATTACTTGAAAAGATCATGCTTTCAATTCTGTGCTTTAAAAAACATCATTCTTACTTTACATCTTTTTCTTAAAGTGTATATCTTGCATCCAAATTATACAGTACTTAGTTTTAAATAATTTGAGTAATAAATATTATAAAAATATTGGGGCCTTAAATAGGATACTAGAATGCTGAAATTAAGTGATGTAAATACCAAAAGCACACATTAAATTCTGTTACAATAGTCTGATTACTAGTTAAACGGAAGAACTGCGTGTGTATTGTGTGGATAAGCAGGATCCCTCCTCTGTCTTGGAGACGTGGAAGGGATGCCAAAGAACTCAAGCTCTCCCTATAACTTGACTACCTCCCTCAGATTTCTCTGGCAGTTCTTGAGTCCTAACTTGGTATTATTTCTGTGTAATGTTATTTCAAGTCTTTGGCCAAAGTGACTCTGCATATTTCATGCCAAGAAAGTGTTTGTTCACTTGAAGACTCTAGCACAATCCTTGTCTGTGTAGCAGTCAGAGCACAGGTATTAACAGATCATCTGGTCTCCTCGTGATACAATATGACAATGAACACAAGATGAAGTGAAGGGTAATGAGGTACCGGTAGCAGTTAATTTGATAGCTTATGGGCATGCAGTTAGGTGGATGGAGGAGAAGGCTACACACTTACCATCTCCTTCTGATGAAGTCTGGAGCACACTTTCTCAGCTCCACAGGTGGGCCACTCAGTGTGTGTTGGGGAAAGAGAATAGTGACCAAGTGCTGCTCACCTCAGCAGGCCCTGGTCATGTCAAATCCATGCCTTCCCCTCTGTTCTGTCCTGGTACTTTGCCTACTTGAAATTGAGTGTGGTTTCCTGGTATGCTGTAAGAAGTTCATGTTTTCTGCCATAGAATGAAGAGAACACACATATGGTATGTGTTTGCTTTATTTTTAGGAGAAGACTGACGTGGAAGGAACCTTATTTGTTTATACAAGGTAAGAATATCTTATTTTTAGAAAAACAATTTTTGAAATAATGTTTTAGCTTAGTTTTGTCATGTATTGAAGGGCAGTTTTATTTCAAAGAAGTACAACAACCAAATCTATCTGAAATTACTAGTTGGCAAGAGGAATAAAATAACACATAATGTGACCTGGTACATTCTGATGGTACTAATTTCAGGACATAATTCCTACTTAAATCTTAATATTTGGTTTAGCAGTACATATTCATCGTCTGATTCCAGTGAATTGCACACAGTTTGTGAACACTATGCACTGCCAAGAGATTAGAGGTCCACTGTTAGCTAAATTAGGCAGTGGTTGGAAAGGGCTTTGTGGCTCACCTTCCCTCACCCTTAACTGCTTAAAAAAGCATGCCCCAGGGTTGAATCTGTCTCTCAGTCTTCCATTGTCTAGTTAATAATGTTTCAGAATTAATTTAATTAATAAGCTCATGCTTTTAATAATTTCTTTTTTATCAATACCATTAGCATCATGCATGCATGCAGACACACAGTATATATATTGTTTTAATGACTACATTTTATTCATGCAAATTTCCACATAAGTATTTTACTTGAATTCTGTCACCTAGGGGGAATACATACATACATACAAAACTAGTGTATACCCTGATTGAGGTAACAATTTTACTGAAGGAAAAAGTATACAAACATATTTACCCATATTCAAGTTTAAAATAAAAACAGTGCAGGATGTACCACCCCAAGAACTGGTTGCTATAAAAGCTGCACTGGGCTGCTGTGGTTATGGGAGCATTGTAGAATGACAGGTCTTGGGTTGGGCTTCAGGACAGGAAGTCCTAACAGAAAGAAAGGCAAAAGTAGAGACACAGCCTCCAGTTTAAAGGGACAGTAGGGATTTATTCTAGTGTAGCGGGTTTATATTAGCATAAGTGATGCCATTAGCATAGAATGGCAGACTAAGGATTCTGAAGTTTATTTTTCCAGGAATAGGGAGTAACTGAGGTTTATGAACATGAGGATGCTTAATAAGCTGTGAAAAAATGCATGGAGAGTCAGTGTGTTGCATCCTGAAGAGGTGCTTGGCAGGATGTTAGGATGACTGCCGTGAAGTAGCTAAGAGTTGGGACCAGATTAACTGAGGCTGAAATGAAAGTGAATGACTAGGGAGCATGGTGACATTGGCACAGGAAGCCTCGAGGTAAATGGCGGTGATTGAACTGAATGACAAAATCTTTAGTAGAACTCAAGCAGCCCGGGTGGTGGGGGTAGTCAAGGGTCTGGGGCCTTTCAACTTGATCTCTTTGTGAAGTTCATCCCCCCACCCCCCCCCCCGACACCCAGGCCTTTGAAGTAATACTTTTGCAATGGTCTCGGTGAGTTCAGATTAAGGAATCTTAGCATTTGGTCATCTTTGGAGAGTTTGGCATTGTCTAAGAGTAGTGTCAAAGGGAAGTAGATATGCAATCGATGTTGAATTTAAGGCCCTTAGGGACATGGACAGCAGAACTAGAATACCCTTAAGAGGCCAGTGGGGGTGTAGCACAGGAACAGTGGGGGGAGGGAGTGCAAAGGAATGGCTAGCCAGGCTACAGGCAACAAGTCAGTCAGATGTGGGGGTCTGAATCTCCAAGAGTATCAGCATGTTAGTCCATGTTACATTCCAGAACATTCCAGAAGCACCCAGTGGATTTGTTCAGCATGAATACTCCAGAATGTAAAATGTAAAGAGAAAAACGAAAGCACAATGTGTATTCTTTCTCATTTCTGAGAAGGATTATTTTGAGGAGAGAGATAGATAATATATATTAGTGATGGTTTTAAGGACTTTTCTGCTGAATTATACAATTATTTTCTCTTTTGTACCCAAACCAAATATAGCTTTGTATTTTCGGGTACTTTATTTTTGAGATGGTGTCTCATATAGACCAGGTTGGCCTCAAACTAATATGTAGCAAGAGAAAGCTTTGAACTTCTGGATTACAGCCACGTGTCAGTTTTATGTAATACCGGAGATGGGACCCAGGGCTTTGAGCATGCTAGGCAGCTGCTATACCAACTGAACTACAGCCCAGCACTTAAGTACTTCTTAGTGTACTCCACATTGCTAACAGCATGATAAGTTACACCATTGAACTGAGAGAAATGATCCTTCCCTGTTTCTTAATCCGGTTCCCCAGACTATCTCATTGAGATAACCTCTGCTGCTTCCTCTCCTTCCCACACAGGCTCGGGTGCCTGGTCTGGAGAGGTCTTTGTCTCAGCGTGGAATGACAGCGGTTTGGGCTAAGTTAACAAAGCTGTCTATGGTACACCTTTACTTCTTTTTCAGAAGTGTTTTTAGTGCACCTGACATCTTTGTTTCTGGGCCTGTTGAATACACTGTGGTATGGTCCTATACCGCTTATGCTGTAAGATGTTATGCTATTGAAATACATGAAGATATTTCATCCTGCATCCAGAAGTGTTTCTCCTGCCTCCCCATGTCTCCTCTTTGTGACAGTTCATGGACACAGTCACTAGAATTGCTGAATTCATGTCCCGAGTCCTGCCAGTCTTCCAAGTGAGCTTTCCTCTCCTCTTAAGTCTAAATAGAAATGACTGTTTGGGGAATCGAGGCTGTGCTTGTCAGTGCTTCACCTCTTTGTAGAATAAGCTCATCAAAGATTGCCTCCCATCAATTCAAAGGTTGGGGGTTTAAAAATAAAATCCTGTAAGTGGTAAAGTAGCAATGTTGTACTTTATCAGTATAAAGGAGCTAAAAGTGAAATCAAACTGATTTTCTTCCTGTTTGTGACTGCTAACCCCAGCAGCCTAGCTTAACTTGAATGAATGAGTGCTGCTTGCTTTTATTAAATGGGGATGTTGTACTTAGGTGTCACCAGAACTTTCTTGGTTGAATTATGATGTGGCTGTCACCTCAGCACAGACAAATGGACACATGATTGTTAGTTTACACTGTGTATAACATGGGTCCCTGTGCATGACAGACGGGGCATTCAAGATTTATTGAATGAATGAAAAATGAAACTCACTAAAGGTCACTTTTCACTGAGAGAAGTTTTATAGCAGCTTGTCCAGGAAGCAGTTTGCTTTGTATTGAAGAGAACCAAGCATCTGCCCTGCAGGCTGTTACATGACCTTAGTTTGTACCTCATCTCATAGGTTCGTTGACAGAGTTGCGTCATTTTCCTGGAGTTCTCAGTTCCAAACTAGCATTTACACTTTCAGTGAAAATTATCTTTTTGTAATGATGTATATGCTTTTAATTCTGAAACCCTTTGAAAGTATCTTAGGTTTGTTAAAGACTTATTTTTGTGTATTTTATGTATTTGAGTACTCTGTCTTCATGCACACCAGAAGAGAGAATCAGATCCCATTACAGATGTTGTGAGCCACCACATGGTTTCAGAGAATTGAACTCAGAACCTCTAGAAGAACAGTCAAGTGCTCTTAACCACCAAGCCAACCCTCTAGCCCCTGCCAGTGAGATTTTTTAAAGTAATTACCGTCTTTGTCTTAAAGGAATGTACAGCATAGGCAGGGAGATAAGATATACACACGAAATATGCACAGCCTCATGTACAGTTAAAAACAGTGACCTTAAGGACAGTCTGTGGTGCATAGATGTTGGTGTGAGATCCCAGGAGTAAAGCAGTGGTGCTTTCTGTATGTGCAGACTGCTTATGAGAAACAGTGAAACAGTGTACACAGCAAAGTTAACAGACACGTCAGAATGTGGCTATACTGCAGGTATCCTATGCTTAGCAATGTCTTTCCCCTGCTCCGTGATTTCCAGGTCTGCCTCTCCAAAGCACGGATTCACCATTATGAATAGGCTCAGCATGGAAAACAGAACAGAACCCATTACTAAAGACCTGGACTTCCAGCTCCAGGACCCTTTCCTTCTCTACAGAAATGCCACATGTGAGTCTCTCAATACAGTGGTAGTCATGTTTCTGAAGTCCAGCCAAATGTTGAAAGCTGCGTTTAGTATCAACAGCTAGGGGGTTAGCATGTATTAGCTTGGAAGTGACTCTTTTCTTAGACAAGTTCAAGTGAGAGTTCCCTTAAGCCCTGTCTTGAGCAACTCTTCTGCCTGCAGAATGAACCAGTCATTGACTTCAATCCTGAGCAGGAATGGGGGAGGTGAGTACTTGGTCAGGAGTCAGGAGAGGGACACGTGGGTGGCATCACTGTACACAGAATTAATAATTTGGTAGGTGGCCGTTTTCCCTCATGTGTCACCCCTGATCAAGCACAGTGAAAAGTGATTGAGGAAGAGGGTCTGTATTTTTGAATATGTAATCTTTAAACAGTCAAAGTCCAAGAATTTTGTTCTTTTGAGTCTCTTAGTTATTTGTAATGGTGAGATTGTGGTAGGTAACTGAATGGTCCTTGATGGATTTGAGATGAAGTAGCAGTTGCTTGTATAGAATTCTGTCCTCATCTCAACCTTGGGTCTTATCTGACACCCATGTCAGACTAGAGAGAGACCAGCTTCGGGGCGTCCTCACCATAGGACCATACTGCTTGAAAGGTAAGTATGCGCCTGCTCTTCAGCTTTGTGGATAACTTTCAAAGAGACTTTGCAATCTAGTAATGGTTTCAACTCTTTAAGATACAGGAAGTTGATACTAGGGAGATGGCTCAATTGGTAAAGAGCTTGAAACATGAAGACCTGAGTTAGACACTAGTGCACGCGGGCACATGCGCGTGCGCATGCGTGCATACACACACACACACACACACACACACACACACACACACACACGTAAAGCCAGGAGTAGCTGTGTATATTTGTAATTCCAATGCTGGTAGGCATAGTCAGGTGGGTCTCCAGAGCTTGCTGTCCTGTCAGGCTACCTGAGACTGGGAGCTTTAGGTTCAGTGAGAGACCCTGCCTCAAAAACTAAGGCAGCCGACAAAATAATTCAGTAGGTAAAGACCTTCGCTGCCAAGCCTGATAGCGTAAGTTTGATCCCTGGAATCCACATAAAGGTGGAAGGAGTGCACCAACTCCTACAAGTTGTCCTCTGACCTACACACACACACACACACACACACACACACACACACACACACACACACAAACCCCACAGTGACACATGCTGCCCACTCTCCAGCAGATAAATAAATGTGAAAAAAAATGGAGAATGACAGAAAGACATCTGTTGTCAACCTCTGACCCTCACACAAATAAATACGCATGTGCAGGTGCATGTGTATGCTCATGCACATACACACTTGCATACAACACACAAACACAAAAGAGGCTGAGGAGATAGATGACTTGGTATTTAAAATGTTTACTCTACCCACATGGGACCTGAGTCTGGATCCCTAGCACCCAAATACTAGTCCAGTGTGGTGATATGTGTCTGTAGCCCCAGTGCTGGGGGGGCAGAGACAGGCAGGTCCTGGGTCTTGTGCCCATTCAGTCTAGCCTAAACGATTAGCTGCAGGTTCAGTGAGAGACCCTGTCTTTAAAAAAAAAAAAGTGAAAACGTAGAGGAAGGCATCCTGACATCAGCCTCTAGCCTCTATACACTCCTGCATTGGTGAGCACACTTGAACACATGTGCACACATATACACTACATACCTCCTTACACACACAGAACTTGCCTACTGTATACTACTCAAATTTTTAATAATATGATTCAAGTAATACTCAATGATAATACCAATGAATAGTTTAAAACTAAATGTAACGAGCTGGGCGGTGGTAGCACACGCCTTTAATCCCAGCACTTGGAAGGCAGAGCCAGGTGGAGCTCTGAGTTCAATGTCAGCCTGATGTACAGAACGAGATCCAGGATAGTCACCAAAACTATACAGAGAAACCTTGCCTCGAAAACCAAACCAAACCAAAACAAACAAACAAAACTAAATGTAACAATACATTAAATATGATGCTATATTTAATTGTACATAATTATGTTGTCATGATAAATGTCTAATCCTTAAATATTTATGAGAAAAAAAAAAGAGCTATTAAAACTGCAACATGAAAAAAAAACCCTGCAGCATGACTTACCAGTAGTATGCCCAATGAAAAGAAAGGTTTTTGCAATATTTTAAAAAAATGGTTTGTTGCTGTTTCTTCACTGTGTGCTTATAATTATGTCAAAATTTATATTCTTTCTTTGAAGTATATCATATTTGGCTAAGGAGCTAGCTCAGTTAGTAAAGTGAGTGTTGTGCGAACATTATCACCTGAGTGATTCCCCAGAACCCACTGAAAAAGCTGGGTGTAGTGTGTGTGTGTGTGTGTGTGTGTGTGTGTGTGTGTGTGTGTGTGTTCCTAGGAAGCAGGGACAGGAGGCTCCCTGGGGCTCCCTGGCCAGTCAGCCTAGCTTATAAGGTGGTGAGCTCCAAGCCAGAGAGCTGGTCTCAAAAACAAGGTGGCCAGCTCCTTAGAAAAAAAATGACACTAGTTCCAGGACACCCAGGGGTACACAGAGAAACCCTGAAGACACTAGCAGTAGATGTCTGGCTCAGACACACCAAAACACTATGTCCTGGGTCCAATTAACATATTCAAATGCTAACAAAGAAGCCACAAAAATGAATGTAGGGTAGATGGCTCTGCAGTTTAAGAGCATTGGCTGTTTCTCCACAAGTCCCAGGTTCAATTCCCAGCACCCACATGGCAGCTCACAACTGTCTATAACTACAGTTTCAGGGGATCTGACACCCTCTTCTAGCCTCCATATGGACCAGACATGAAGTGGTGTGTGTGTGTGTGTGTGTGTGTGTGTGTGTGTGTGTGTGTGTGTGTAAAATCTTTAAAAGTGAATATAGAATAAATGAGTACTCGTGACCTATCTTAATCATTCCTGGTCACTCTTACTTTGGACAAATAATTGATTTAGTCACTATAGATATTTTGAGTTCTTATATATTGCATTATGTCATAGACAATACCAAAAATAAAAAATTTCTTTAATGCATTGATTTTAAAAAATACCTTTCCTATGTCTCCCAGGGCCTGTGTGACAGAAAATGCTTTGTGGAGTTAGTGAGCACACAGGAAGCTAGGTATGTCCAGGATAGTGATGAACAGCCACCTGGGACTGTTGACCTTGAAGTGTAGCTTGTCTGAAGGAACAGGATTGTGGGTTGAAAGCACACATTTTCAGATTCTTAGCACAAAAGGGAAGAAAGAAAGAATTTTTAGAAATCTTATAATTTTATATTGGTTAGCATTTTAAAATGATACTATTTTGGATAATAGGGCTAAATAAAGTGTGTTATTAAATTTACCTTTACCTGCTTTTTTTGTCATTTCTAATGTAAAATATCAGGCATGGTTCGTACTGTGGGTCTTCTATTGATGAGCCGGCTCTGTTCTCACTGCCATTTTACAGATGAGAAAAGCAAGGCTTGGGAAGTGAGAGCCCAGCATGAGTATACAGCCCTGACCCTGGCTACTGTTCCACACCCTTGCTCTGCCTCCCCTGCAGTTAAGCATGACTGTGAATGAGCCCCTGTATAGAAAAATGAAATCAGTTGAGCAGAGATTTGAAGGCAGTGTCTTTGCCCTCTTCTGCGTTCATTTTGCTCCATTTTGTTCTCCTTGACATTGGATGCTGATTGCCTTTGAGTCCAGTTGTTTGGTCTTGGTTTATTTATCAGAGCTTCTCAGTCTCTGACATTCAAGGTCCACAGAAGGTTTATCATGCCAGCCATCAGGGTCTGGGTACCTCTCAAATGTTTGTTACAGCTCAGATGATTATGTGCAGTTGCATATGGCTTTCTAACCCTCTGATAATGCCCCTTTGGCCAGGCAGCCTCGCTACATGCAAGGTTGTTTTCATGGTGACTATCTCCTTGGGGTCCATATAGACCTCCAGAGGCCCTTGGCCACACAGCTCATGAGTAATATCTGCCATTGCAGTGGAGTAGAGCTGGACTACTTCATGGCGAGTTTTCTCAGATAATTTTTTTAGACTCATCAGAGGAAGAAAAAAGTCAGTTCACTGAATCTAGAAGAGCAAAATAAGAAAATAGAAAAAAAATTCTTAACCCTCTTCATTTAATTAGTAAAGAAAAAAACATTTATTTGATAAGTAATTTTGAATTTTAATCAAACAGAAAATAAATTACTTTATTCTAGAAAAAGGTTTATGATCTGAGCTTTATTGGAGTTTATTGAATGATATTTGACCTAAGTGAGTTTTCGTGTGTGTGTGTGTGTGTGTGTGTGTGTGTGTGTGTGTGTGTGTGTATGTGTGTGTGTGAGTTAAGGTTTCTATTGCCATGAAGAAACACCATGACCACAGCAGCTCTTACAAAGAAGAACATTTCATTGAAGTGGCCACTTGCATTTCAGAGGTTCAGTCCATTATCATCATGGCAGGGAGCATGGAGGCAGGCAGGCAGACATGGTGCTAGAGAAGTAGCTGAGAGTCCTACATCAACAGAAGTTTACTGGAACACTGGGTATTATCCTGAGCATAGGAAGCCTCAAAGTCCACCTCCACGGTGACACACTCCCTCTAAAAAGGCCATACCTACAAATATACTGTACCAACAAAGCCACACCTCCTAATAGTGCCACTCCGTTTAGGGGCCATTTTCTTTCAAACCACCATAGTGTGTGTGTGTGTGTGTGTGTGTGTGTGTGTGTGTGTGTGTGTGAGAGTGAGAGAGAGAGAGAGAGAGAGAGAGAGAGAGAGAGAGAGAGAGAGAGATGTAGATGTGCAGGGGGTGCCCCTGTGAGTGCATGCAGAGACCCGAGGAAGATGTCAGAAATCTTCCTCTATTTTTTCCTGCCCTCTTCCTTTGAGACAGGATTTCTCACTGTACTGGAAGTTTGCTGTTTTCTCTAGGATAGCTGGCCCACCAGTTCCTGGAATGTGCCTGTCTTTAATACCTCCTCTCCTCCCTCCTTGGGTTATATTCATGCACAGCCATGCACAGCTTTTTAAAATAAGATGTAAAAAGCAAATAAGATAGTTATTAAATCAGAAGTAAAATTGCATGCATTCATTCATTCAACAAACATTTACTGACTGCCAGGCACTGTGTTGGATTTTATATGGGTTATCCTATTAAATTCTTGTAATTTTTTTCTTGGAAATTCTCTGTTTTATGTTTTATCAGTGAGGACAATGGGTATGGAGAGATAGCTCAGCAGTTAAGAGCACTAGCTGCTCTTCTAGAGGACCCAGTTAATTCCCAGTACCCACATGGCAGCTCACAGTAGTCTGTAACTTCAAGGGGCTCCAGCTCTCTCTTCTGGCATCTGTGGGCACCAGGCATACAAGTGGTGCACAAATCCACATGGAGGCAAACCAGCCATACACATACATTTTAAAATATAATAAAAATTCCAAAATATTTTGAATGTTGAAATGACAGTCTAAAGGTTTAGATTTGAGCTTTTCAGTTCTTCTCAGCTGGGCTAAGATCAAGTGTAGATTTTGGGTTTTCAGATTGGAGATGAGTAGCAGGTGAAGTTAGCAAATATTCTAACATGAAAAAAATAAAACTGAAATCTGAAACACTCTGGTCTCAAGTATTTCCCATAAGGAGCATACAGCCACACTACCAGCATGAGTCCAGCATTGATTCAGAAATGTAAAAAAAAAAAAAGATCTATGCTCTGAAAAATCTCCCCTCCCTTTTCTCCCCTCTGATCCCTTCTGCCTTTCCCCCTCTCTCCCCTCCCTCCACTTCTCCCCCCTCTTCTTCCCCTCTCCCTTGAACCTCAGGCCCTTGGGTATGATGGACAAGCACCGTAACACTTACCCACATCCCAGCCCCTTGTTAAATGTCTCTTGTATTGACCGCCTAGTAATGCTCACGTGCTAGGGTTAGGAAGTCCGAGAGCCGGTGAGACCCATGCCTCCCCTTAGCATCTGCAGTAATTCTTTGTTTTTGTCACGGAATTCACTTTTGAAATAGCCAGTTTTCTAGCAGAGATGGAATTTTCTAACATCTTTTCTACAGTTCTTTGCCCAACACAATAGTATAGTCAATAGTTTTAAAATAAAATTTCAAGCATTTTCTTGATGGCTGTTATAAAGAACATATTTAATTTTTTTCCAGAGCTTCAGCTAAATTGTACCTGTATATATAAAAATAAATAACAGCTGTATGAAAGCCAAACTGACAAAGGCTGGGGGTAATTTGGAAGGAGCATTGCTCACTATACTTAGAATGTGTTCTGAAAAACCTTTGCTCTGCCATTATACTCCCATAAATCAATAAGTTACTACTTAGGCATGAGTAGTAAGTTTCAGGTCCTTTGTGGACAGAGACTGTATCTTATATTTTAATTGTGTTCTGTGATTCCACATGGGCCTAGAAAATAAATGGATCAGGATAAGGAATAGACATGCACAGTAGACTAGAAGGAATTCCCAGATTGTTTGTACCAATTCCAGAATTGGTTGGTGTGTGTGTGTGTGGGGGGGGGGGGGTGATGTCTAATGATTTTGTCTCAAACTCTAATCATCAGTGTGCTTAAAACAAAGCTTTGAAGAAATTCTGCTTAGAGTGATTGACTTAGAATAGCCACAGGATTGTGCAGCATTCAGAAATTTCCCTCTTCCCTCACGGTCAGTGCGACAGCCCTGCCTCTGAGACTGAGACAAAGCAGTGACCAAGGCTGCTGAACTGTGTGATCCCCTCATGGATTTGGGCTTTTGCTTTGTTTTTTGGTTTTGTTTTTTGTTTTTTGACAGGGTTTTCCCTGGCTGTCCTGGAACCTGCTATGTAGGCTTCGCTGGCCTGAGACTTACAGAGATCCACCTTACTCTACCCCTCAGATGGGATTTAGCCTTCTTAAGCCTCCTAGATTTCAAGATATTTAGAGGAATAAAAGTCTTCCAGCTCAGCAGGTTCTAATGCCCTGAGATATGATACCTCTAACCGTAGAATCACTCAGACTGTTGGTATAAAAGCAGCTGACAGGGTAAAAGCAAAGTCTATGGAAATGCACTGCAGAGCAAGGGAAAGCCTTATTATCTGCCCATAGACAACTGAGCTTATGTTTTCCATTGTAGGATATCCACTGGTGTATTGATATTCTTGAGTAGTACATTTTTAATTTTTAGATTTATTTATTTTAATGTGTATGAATATCTTGCCTGCATGTGTGTCTGTGCACCACGTGCAAGCCTGGTATGTATAGAGGTCAGAAGAGGGCTTTGGATCCTCTGAAACTATTGTTACAGATGGTTGTGAGCCACCATGCTGGTGTTGGGAAATGAACCTGGGTCCTCTGTAAGTGCAATAAGTGCTCTTAGCCACTGAGCCATCTCTCCAGCCCTCTCAAGTAGTAATTTCTAATCCTGTTGGGGCCATAGAACCTGATGATTCTTCTTTACTTTCCTCCCTCCCTCCCTCCTTCCCTCCCTCCCTCTCACCTTCCTCCCTCCCCTCTTCAGGTATGTTTTTTATTGCCTTCCATGTAGCAGGAGTTGGACTTCCTCCTCAGAATTTCTATGCACATCATTTTATAGACTTAAATTCTAGGAATGCAATTGAGCTCCTCAAACCATCGAAGGGCAACACACATCTTTAAAGTAATCAGATAGCTAAATGTCCTTGACATTCTTTTTAGACAGAAACTTGATATTTGCAAGAATAACAATAGCATGCTTTTCTCTTCTGGACCTGCCCAGTAAGTAATGTAAGATCCTCATGGGAAACTCATCTAAGCCACAAATAATACAGAGCAGGAGACAAAGACCTTGACTTTTCAAATTCACTCCAAACAGGCATCTATACAAATTGAGGCTCTTCTTGTATGTGGTAGGTATGATTGCTGCCCTTGGTAACCTTTAAGGACTCTAGTGTGCTTCTTGATCAGAGAGGAAGAAGGTCCCTGAAAGTCAAAACTTATTATATGCTAGGTGTCTTATTTAGGGTTTCTATTACCATGAAGAGACACTATGACCATGGCAACTCTTATAAAGAAAAATATTTAATTGGGGTGGCAGCTTACAGTTCAGAGGTTTAGTCCATTATCATCATGGCAGGGAGCATGGCAGCATGCAGGAGAAGTAGCTGAGAGTCCTACATCTTACAGGCAACGGGAAGTTGACTGACACACTGGGCAGTATCCTGAGCATAGGAAACCTCAAAGCCCACCTCCACAGTGACACACTTCCTCCAACAAGACCACACCTCCCATTAGTGCCACTCCTTATGGGGGCCATTTTTTTTTTAGAACACCCCACTTAGTGAATCTCAGTTTGTGTGAAAAGCTGGCTTCTTTATTATGGCCCTTTGCATAAACAGCTGACACGCTGTAACAAGTGATTAAGGATTGCATACCTCCTACAACTTGAGTGATAAAACTTGTCACTCTAGCCTTAAATCCAGGATTACTGTTCCTTCTGTCAGGACTCTGCTTATGTTGAAAGGATCTGAACTCTAAAGGAGACAACTTATGTAAAAAACTGCCATTCTGGCAGTTACAGAAAGCTCCAGAAGATGTCGGGTAAGGCAGTATTTCACTTTGAGTACCAGTTGTCATAATTTTGGTTTCCACGCATCGTAGCTCCTTAAACAGGTTCCCATCAGCATCCCATAGCACCTGGACAAGCCATACTCCTTTCCCAGAGCACCCAGGCCAAGGACTGTGCACTTCCACTGTAGAATGTTAGGGCACTCATGGGTGGGACTTTTGCGAATTTAAACTATATATGCACACACACACACACACACACACACACACACACACACACACATCTTGACGCTCAGTCAGTGGAATAATATTGGCGTGCTTGGGTAAGGAAGAATCTGTGAGGCAAAAGGTTACATTACAGGTAATATGCAGCTGCTGTGGAGTAAAATCTAAACGAAGTCACCTCTGCTTTGTCCTCAGCCATACACATGCAAGATTCTTGGCATTACAAGGAAATAAGCATTCACATAGTGGTGATGTTTCCATTCATATGCTGCGTTTGTGGCTTGTGGTTGTACAGTCTTTTATATTTTGTTTGAGAGAGCCAAATTTGCTGTGATAAAAAGCCTAAATCTTGGCAGAGAAAAACTGTATTCCAGAACATTCCCCTCCATGCTTTCTGAGAGAAGCCTCGTTCACTCACCCTGCCTCAACATGCAGGGAGTAGGCAGGATAGCTGCACAGTGTTGGTGTACATTTTGCATTCTATTTTTATACTGCTGGTTTTTGCTCAAAAATCCCAAGAGAGTTTCAGCTAATCATGTTCTGGAATCAAGGTTAGCTGATTCCAGAAGGAATCTTATGTTAGGGTCCAGGAGGAAGTGCAATTAGGCCCTGAGCTGGTGTTGGAATCGTTCCATACACCACCCCTAGTTCTTCTCTCAGAACAGAACTGAAACATGACTTGTTTTCACCATGGAGAGCTTTGGGAACACTCAGTATCTCCTGCGTCCACAGTAGAGAAAGGTCAGAATGACTGAAGTACAGAGCCCCTGGTTCCCTCCTCTCCTGGCTGGCTGCATCCCCAAACCTTAGCAGCTTCCTTCCCAGTGATCTGCTTCAGCAAACTGCCTGTCCTCATCAAGGGCTGCCTTCAATCATCTGACTCAAATATGAGCAAGTCTGTGCTTTGGGGGCTTTTGTTTTGAGGAGAACAATTTTTGACCTATAAAAATGTTGTTTTATGTTTAGCTTTAAGCATCACAAACTCTAATTATGAGACAGGATTTACTCCCCTTTGTTGATGCTCATTTATGATAATAGCATTTCAGAGTGTTGTTGGAATAATTAAGGCAACTTAGGTACTTGTAAGCTGAAGGTTACATTATCACAGGTGACTAGCATGTGAGGATCGTAATTGTTTGCTGCACCAAGTCCTGTGATCATCTGTAAGGAAGAGAAATGTGTTCTGTGTCTCCCAGTTGCCGATGGGAGTAGTAGTCAGGCAAGCAGAATGATGGGATAGAACTGTTGCGATCATAAACACTCGTAGAATAAGTACATTAGTGTCTGCCCAGCACCAGGTCAATGGAATATGTCGTTTCTGCAAATTTACATCTGAATGGCAGAGTCCTAGCTCTGAGACTTATACCTAAGACTGAAGCATGCTTGAAGCAAAGTCGGCTCTCAGCGACGTTAGAAGGATATGCAGGCCTTATGAGAACAGCTGCCTGCTGTCTGGTAGCGGGTCATTGGGCAGAGGACTCCAGCCTGTCTGGTCTCTGATGGTTAACTAAGCCAGAACTGACTAACCGTGGCAAGGGTTATCGGTAATAGTCTGGCTAGAGACACTTGTTGACTGACCGCACGTGCTGCTGTCTGTGCTGCATTTGTTGGCGTCCTCCAGGAGCTGTGGTCTGATTCGGGGAGGAGATGTGTAAATGCTTAAGTAGGACGTTTTTAGTACACGGATACACAAAGGACTGGGGCAAAGAACACCACTGACGTTTACCCCAGGAATAGTGCAGACGGTGGGACTCAAGGATAAATAAGTGAATAGGAGCTCCGAGACTAGAGAAATGTTTTAGGGAATCCATTTGGTATTTGTGGCCCAGATTTTGAAATTTGTCAGCAAAATTATGAATAAAATGGAGATAAACAAGTGGTCATCAAACAGATTAAGTTGTTCTTATTCTATTACAATTAATCTAGGGTTTTCTTATTCTTAATTTTTTTTTTTATTTCTTTACTCTGTTAAACTTCCTAGACTAAATGAAGTAACTTTCCCCTGAGGGAAATCAAATGAGGAATTTAGTGTATGGTGAAGATTGCTCTGACTTTGACGGGATGTCGAGTGTCCCCAGTGAGGAGGACAGTGACTCTGAGATGGGAAAGTCTAATGACACATGCGATCTTTGTTATAAATGAAACTTTCTAAAAGCAGAGTACATCTTTTACTTTTAAAGTAACACGTTCTTATTGATGGTTGGAAATGCATATTGATTCAAATTAACATAATGCTTTGGCTGTCCGGTTTGGAGCTATTTTGTTTTAATAGCATCACATTCTAAAACAGTTGGTTTATTTGGAATGGGCAGTTTGTTTTTACGGCTCAGGTTTTCTCCTCTTGGCTCCCAGTGCCATTAAATAGCAACCGCTTCTCGTCAGCTGTGAACCTTCCAGTATCCCAAGATCATGGGATCAGGACTGCTGATTTGTGAGGTGCAGTAAAATCATGTCATATGAAAAGAACCAGACCCAGGGCCAAAGATAACAATGCTATGTAGCTGCTCTGGGGCCAGTGAAGATTTTGTTTTACAAGACGTGTCCGTGTTTGGTCAGTAAAGCCAGAGCGGAAGGTGAATGAAAGAACATTACTTTAAAGGCATGAAAGAGCATGCCAAAGGGAAGCAGAGTTTTGTACAACAGGACTGATGCAGAGCCAGCCAGCCGTGGCCTCGGTTCCCCATCTATGGAGCCAGGGACACAGCCCTCAGGTGCCACTCTAGACATTGCAACTGACACAAGTCTTTCCAGCTTCCTCCCTCCCTCAGAGTCATTTCCTTCCTTATTCTGAAAGTCCTGGCCAACTCTGGTTTAAAAAATACAAATTTCAGGTAATCCACCAAGTAAGATGACGGAGAGGTCAAGGCCAGCCTAGACTACATAGTGAGTAGCTTTCCAGTGTAGGCTACATAGAAAAACCCTGCCTCAGAGCAAAGGCTGGTGAGATGGCTCAGTAGGTGAAGGTGCTGTTGTCAAGGTTGCTGACCTGAGTTCGATCCTCAGAGCATACATAGTTGAAGGAGAGAACTGACTCTGGTTGGGTGTCCTCTGACCTCCACACATACGCGGTGGCACCTTCGTGCCCACACACATATACACACAAATAAACAAAATGTGATCAAATCCAAACAAACCCAAATACAGACTGATTCCAGTCTTTCGTAGCCAAGCTTAGAAATCAAATCAAAGCATGTAAACATTTTTTTGAGACCTTGTGTATCATAGTTGGAGGACTATCAGGAGCATATTTTAGAGAAAATAAGTAAAACTGGGAAAGTCATTTGGCTGGCTCACGGAGCCTGGTGTGGCCACAGAGGCTCCTGGGAGGAGGAGTCCTCAGCTGCACACTCCTCGTGACAGCAGCTCCTTCGTGAGTGACTTTCTCCTTCTAACGTGTGTTAAGACTTTCAGACGGGTGGGTACTCTATGTGCTTCCGCCAGCCTCTAGGAAGCAGACATCTTCAGTGTGGCCAAATAACAGCTTGAACTGGGTAAATGGGACAGTCAAAACAAAACAAAACAAAACAAAGTGTTTGAACCAAGTCCACCAAACAGGTGTTTACACCAATTATACACTGGGGTAGAGATTACTTCCCCACTCGTTTGAGGAAGACCAGAACCTAAGTGGTATCTGAAGAAACTTACATTTATTTTTTAGTTATTTTCAAATGCCCATAGTTTGCAGAACTGATTTCTGCCAGGTTCCCAGTAAAGAGAGAACTGGATGCTTTTGTGGGCAAACGAATGACCTGACCCTTTTATAGGAGTAAGTGAAGAGGAGGAAGAAAGAAGGGAGGGAAAGGAGGAGACTTGTAGATGAGGAAGCATAATCAAACCGGAACTCCCATTTAAAATTTGCTATACATCCCTTAACGCATTTATACACTGCTATACATCCATCCCTTATCGCATTTATATACTGCTGTACATCCGTCCCTTAACACATTTATATACTGCTATACATCCGTCCCTTAACGCATTTATATACTGCTCACTAGCTATGTAGGTGTATGCTTTCTTTTAAAATTTTAGCCCGAATCCTTATTAAATGGTTTTTAGTTGAAAAGTACTTGGCATAAAATAGAGAATGAATGGTAGACATCTCAGAGGGTCATATTAAATAAAAACATGTGTTAGGAGCATAAACAGGATGAGGCGGGTCCTTCCTATTTTCATTCATCCAGAATGAACTGCTGTGCTCTACTAATGGGAGCCAGTGGGTGCAAGCGAAAATGCGCATTTAAGTGACATTTGATATTGCCTCTAATGACCATTTAATTGGCCCATTGAAACTTGATTGGCTTTCAGGCTTCCTACTGTAGAAACTAAAGAATTGTCGTCATTATCAAGAACAGTCAGCTTGCTCACCCTTGTCTGTATGTGCCCACAAAACCCAGACATGGACTAGAACGTGGAAATGTTGCACTCCTCAGTCTCTGAAGGAGTGGAAAGCACAGCAGGAGGGGGACAGGTATTTTACCACAGAAAGGCTGTTTTCTGTGGAGAACTGTTCAAGCATGGCATCAGGAAAGGGCAGTTCAAGCCGAACTTCCCCACAGTGTGGGGAGAAGCCCCCATAAAACAAGGAATTGCATAGACATGTAGGAGCATGTGCTGGAGAACCTTCTAGGATCCTCCTTCCTAGTGGAGCTCTCAACACGCTTCCCTTTTCTCTGCTCCACTCTGCATTTCTTACCTCCAGGAGAGATGTAGAAACAGTTGAGTTGAGCTTCATGTACCACCTTGCCCTTGAACTTGCCCTCTGTTTCCTCAGAAAGGTGACTGGAAAGCGGCTGGTATGGGAGTGTGCATGGCTGAACAAAGGCGCGAATCATGGTACTTGCAGTTGGGTGCTGACGGCTCATTCCACAACTAAACAGGCGTCCCTCTGTAGCTTTTCCTTGTGCTCTCTAGAAACTCAGAACTGCTTTCTGTGGCCACCTTTGAGGGCCATAAAGCGCATAGGGCCTAGCACTCAGCCCGGACTTCAGGCTTTTGCTTTCAGGTTAGAGCTCTGAAAGCGCACTCCTTTCTTGGGTCTTCTCTGGCGAACCCTTCTGCCTTTGCGACTGCCTTCAGACCTGTGCAGAGACAAGCCCTTCCCCCGTGGAGCCCTTGGATGGAAATGTGAAGCAAATGGCTTCTGTCAGCCTGTCAGCTCATCACCTCCTGAAGGCCTGATGAGTCCTGGTCTTTGTATATCACCACGAGCTGTCTGGCACAGCCTCTTGTGTGGACCGATGATAGGCTGCTGGGGGTGGAGGCTTGGGCCCATGACGAGGAGGACTTGAGCTGGAATGTGGTCGTCCATGGATTCTCAGTGCCGCTGAGCTGCAAAACTATTTTAAGGAGAAGAAAGCACAGGCCCAGTCTTCTATCTTGGTGCTCCTTTTAGTAGCCAGGAATGCTGGTAAATTTCTGTTTTTATCTTCCCCCTCCCCTTGCCTATTTAAACCTTATGTTCAAGCTAAATATTAACCGGGTAAAGAGTTGTTTCAAGTGATCCCATCTGAATGTTAAAAACCATGTTGCCTCAGGTAAATCTCCATGAGGTACTAAATAATGGCAAACCCAGTATTTCCTTCATTGTGCTTTAACATTGGAGGGTTTTCTGTTTCTCTGTCCGAAACCTGTGTGTCAGCGTCTCATGGTGATGAAGATGTCAAAGGGGTTTTGTTCAAGCCAACATTCCCTTGGCATCCTGCCCTCATGGACTGTAGTTCTGCGTGTCAAATGTCACACAGGAGGAAGAATGGCACCTGGAATGCTTGTCAGTGTAGTCCCAGGAGGACACCCACTGCCACCTTCTCTGCCTTTAGTGTCTGGTTGCACCATGAGTTCCTGACTTGCCATTTGGGGAAACTTAGTCTCCAAAAAGGCAAGATTTCACTGTAGCAAGTGGTCCACAGCACTTATTGTATTTGAGACAAAGAAACCAGGCTCATGGGGCGGAGTGCCAGTGAGCCATGTAGATTCCTCTTCCTCATAGACTGAGTGCCAGTGAGCCGTGTAGATTCCTCTTAGACTGAGTGCCAGTGAGCCGTGTAGATTCCTCTTGGACTGAGTGCCAGTGATCCATATAGATTCCTCATGGACTGAGTGCCAGTGATCCATATAGATTCCTCATGGACTGAGTGCCAGTGATCCATATAGATTCCTCATGGACTGAGTGCCAGTGATCCCTGGAGATTCCTCATGGACTGAGTGCCAGTGATCCCTGGAGATTCCTCATGGGGACTGAGTGCCAGTGACCCAGCCTGACTTACAAGGACAAGAGGACAGGGTCTGAGTGGGGAGTGACTTCTGGTAGGTGGGAAGTAGCCTGGAACCTCAGTTTCCAGAATCACATTTAATCTTGACGCAAAGGTTTTATTTTGGTGTGAAAGCACACACAGCACATTGTTTTGAGAACACTGATGTTCTCCGTATCCTTAGGTTTGTCATAGTGCTGTGGATGGATGTGTGTGTCTCTGTCTCATAGAGTACCCTGGTTTAGAAAACCTGAGGTGTCCTCTCCTTTGTCCCCCCCCATATGTAGATGTCTGAGGTAAAGGTTCCATGTACATGGGCTGGAGAGATGTCTCAGGGTAAGAGCACTTTCTGCTTTTCTAGAGGACCAGATTTGGTTCCTAGCACCCACATCTGGAAGCTCAGCTATCTGCAACTCCAGTGCCAATGGATCTGACACCCTTTTTGACCTGTCGGCGCACGCGCATGCGCGCGCGCGCGCACACACACACACACACACACACACACACACACACTAAAATAAATCTTTTTTTCAAAAGATTCTGTCTGTACTCAGTCAGTACAAAAATGAAGTTTAATGTCTCAACTTTTGGCATGATTTGGATTCATAAAGCTTTTTTTGATACCTGCTTAAAATAGCATTAAAAAGACATTTCCTGTGCCTTTGGATATTTGTATCAGTACTGTCCTGGGCAGACAGTTCATGTCTGTGCATGGTGAGATGAATGAACAGAAAACCATGTTCTTAGACAATCATAGCTATCTTCTTACAAAATAATTAAATGCTTTGAAAGTTCATATTTTTTTAATTTTTTGTTTTCCTTTGAAATACTTTTTGCTAATTTTCCTTCCTCTATAATAATATTGCTGCTGTTTTCGATGAAGTTTTTAATGTCCATGCAGTTCATGTATTAGTTATAGGATTATTTGCATATATTACCAGGACCTCAACTAGATATTTACCAATGTATCCTGCAACTGTTTTAGCCTCCACTAGTGATGGAGCTAGATACATACTAAATTTAATAGATAACTTATTTAAAAATTATTAAATGAATCAATCACAGTTATACTACATTTCTGTTCATTGCTAGATGGTTACACCATAGTCATACCTAACCTTCCAACGTTTGTCAATTTTCTGTATGGACATTTTAAAATGAAATTATTTTTAAAATATATTTTTCTAGTTCCCTATCCTAATAACTCACTGCCAATTTTTCAGTTAACATATTCTTTGGAGAAGGAGCGGGAAGGAGGTTTCTAGGCATAATTTGAGCATCAGGTTTCTGAATATTTAAAAATAAAGATGAAATGTGTTTATGAAATGTGCAAATGGAATATGGAAACAATATGAAGTCTCAAAGCCAAGAAGTTTAGAAATCCTGGTCTAGTTTTCAATCTGTAGCCACTTGTGTAAGAAGCACTTACCAACTGCCTGTCGAGCGGAGGCTGCACCGTTAGGGAAGCAGGCTTCAGTGTGTGCACAAACTCCCCAGCATTTCCAGTATATATGCTTGCCTTTGACATGGAACTCCAGTGACTGCTTCACTTATTTAGTAATAAATCGAACAAATTCATTCCACAACTAACTATTATATTTTTTTCTCTAAGACAGAAAGGGGATTTCTTTCATTGTGTGACTTTGAAGATGCTTATGGCTTGTTTGATGTGTTTTTTCCCAGTGTCCATTTATGGAATTTGGTTTTATGATAAGGAAGAGTGCCAAAGAATTGCAAAACTGATGAAAAAGTAAGTATTAAAAGGCCAAGTGTTTCCTAGTACCGGGCGCTTTGACTCATATTTCTAAGTGTGTGAAGCAACACTAACTTTACCAGGAAGAGTTTATCAGCCATCATCTTCAGCGTGATCCCCAAAACCCTGGACGCTGCTTACTAAAGGAGAAAGGAGAAAGAAACGGCTTCTGTGCTTTCTCTAGGTCCACCATCTGCATGACGTGCCTTGTTCTGCCCCATGTACTGTGAGTGGTTCGGTACATGTGGAGGTTTTCTTCATTTGTAAAGAAGTAGTATTTTCTCTGGATGTGTCCATCCATAAAAAGAACTTGCAGAGTCATCCTGAAAGGGTGCCCCCAAGCCTTTAATACTCTACTTCCTGCCTACCCTTTAACAGCTTCCTAAACTGTGTTTGGAACTCAGAATCCCCAGTGCCTCAAACACCAAGTGCTTACAATTGTCTTTAGTTCTCCTCTCTGGGAAGGTCAGAATCCATATTAGTTTAGCAATCAGTGCAGTCTCTCCCTCTCTTTCCCTTTATCCCCCACCCCCCCCCCCCGCCACAGTTATCTGTCTCTTTCTCACATGCTGGTTCTGTGCTGCTTCTACATTGCCATCCAACTTTCCTCTGCTCAGCTTCCCTAGTTTGCAGCAAAAGGAGGTCCAGGTGAGGTTGGTGAACTCTGCGCAGTTATAGGCTTGGCTGTTCAGTTTTGCTACTGTTTATGCAAATGGCCAAGAGCCTCAGAAAGAAGTGAGTTCATGAAGCTGGGTCTCTGCCTAGGCTAGCTGATGCCCCACTCAGATGTGATGTTCTGTCTGTAAAGAACCAGTATTCATTTCTAAATCCAGGGCCACTGAAGTGAAAAAGTGACCCTCCTCCCAAGGGAATGAAAACCAGGGAACACATTCTTATAAATAAAATTGACTCCTGAAATTCTCGCTTGTGAGAGCTAATTTTAGGCCACCCGCTCAAGTTCCAGATGGTGATTAAGTGTGTTCAAACTGGTATTTACCACCATAACAACTAGTTCCTTAAACATTTCATGTTGTTGTAAGTTGTTCAAGGGATAGTAATAGCAGGATTTCATATGGATTAAAAAATACCCTGTAGCTCAGCCAAGAGGTCATGGTAAAGCTGGTAGTGTTATGCCCAGGTCACAGAAACCCCCAAAAGACCACCATGGAGACCAAATCCTGTATGTAGAAACAAAGAGCCTTTATTCAAGCACCGGGGCTCGGACCCTCTGTCTTCCGACGCAACGGTGAGAACAGAGAGCCCTGAACTCAGATGGGGCAGAATTTTTATCATAGCAGAGGTTGGGGTGAGGGGATTTCCAGGGTCCAGGACCCTGGTTGGCTGACAATTGTCTAGGGTATCTGTGAAACAAAAAATAGTGTGTGCTACACTCAAGAGCATCTGGCCACCTTATCTAATGGTTGGAATGTTTGGGATGTCAGGTAAGTACTTCCTTACCCTGGGATGGATCCCTGGGTGGTATCAGCTTAAGACTTTTCCTAGATCTGGGTGTTGCCTGCCAGTAAGCCTGTCAGAGAAGCTGTGTCTAGGCCCCTAAGCCTGTCACGGCTTCTGTGTGGTCAAGCTATTTTGGGGCCCCTTCACATTAGCATTCTGCAGTAATTGCCTAACAGCTCAGGCAGGGAAATGATTGTTACTAGCAATGAGCAGTTGATTAGAGAGGATTCAGATCCCTTCTCTAGTTAGAATAAAATCTCTCAATAACTTCACAGATCTTGCTTTACCGTTAACTTCATGGCTTTGACAAAAGAATTAGGGCTGAAACTCAAAGCAAGCCAAAGAAGAGGTAATTTTTTTTTCTCTGCAGCATTTAGGACCATGTGGTCAGTGTTAGGATGTGACCTTTTCAGTACCTCCAAATTGCTAGAGAGCTGCTGTATCTGAGGTGGTCCTTGTTCCGCAGCAGCCATGCCAACGGAAGAGAGTGCTGGAGGAGAGTCATGAGCCATAGTTACCTTTAGAGCTTTATTAGGAGAGAAAGGGGGGATGGAGGGGGAGAGAGAGAGAGAGAGAGAGAGAGAGAGAGAGAGAGAGAGAGAGAGAGAGAGGCGGAGAGACCGTGCGAAGGGAAGAGCAGAAAGAGAAAAGGGAGACACACAGAGGGCCTGCCTGCTTTTTAGGCTGATGATGTAACTAAGGACAGAACCCTTACAGTCCTGTCCACCTTACTTAACCTTGGGGTATTTGGGAAGGAGGGGATCTCTGTCATGCGGCCATCCCTGTTGAATGTTCTTTGGAAGGATTCCTCCATAACAGCGACAGTTCTGCTGCTGCAGTGTAAAAGCAGCTGTGGCTGATGTGCCTAACGGTGAGCAGTCTGTCTGTTATTGTCTTTACAAAAACAGGTGGGGCAGGCCGTCACCCACAGGGCACATAGCTTGCTGACTCATACCCTGGATTTGCATATGTGGCCAGTTGACTCACAACCTCATCTCTCCTTCTCTGTTTCAGATGCCTGAGGAGTCTTTCTAAGATGGCTCTAATGGGATGAAACCCTTGGGAGAGAACTGGAGTGATGGCATTGATTTTGACTAGTTCCCTGATAATACTTTCCCTTCTTTTTCTAGTCTTACTCAGTGTGAACAGTTGAAAGCCTGTCATGGAGCTGGAGCAGGATCCTCCCCAGTGAACCTGAGTTCAGGAGAGGGCAGAGAAGTAGATATCTTACAGATGCTCAACAAGGCCAAAGATGAGTACACCAAGGTGAGTTTCTGTTCTTCCTTATGATCATACTTAACCACAGTGACAAGATCATCACTGACAAAGACTTAAGGCTCTTCAAAAGCCAATGGGGGGAAATCAAGATCTCTTTGCTTTTAGTAGACTGTAGACTGTTTTCTGCAGTGACTTAAAAGATAGCCTAAGAAATCAATAGCCTTCACACAACAAATCGTATTCGGTTAGAGAACTTACTACCTTTACAGTGATAACGTAGATAAATCATGAAATCATGTCTTCATTGGTGGAGCAAACCTGTAATCCCAGAATTTGGAAGCTGATGCAGGGGATGGTAAGTTTCAGACCAGCCTGGACTACATAGTGAGACTTATCTCAAAAACTCAAAGCATGGGCCCCAGCAACAGGGCTCAGTGGGTAAAGGCACCTACCACCAAGCCTCCTGACCTGAGCTTGATCCTTGGGACCCACATGGTGGAAGGAGAGAGTCGACTTCCACAAGTTGTCCTCTTTTGACCTCCACACATGTGTTGTGGTACCCCTCCCCAGTGAATAAATAAAAGATAATAAATATTGTAAATCAAAACAAAAAGCATGAAAGTAGACTTGAAGAGATGGCAGTGGGTGCCCTGTTCTTAGCTAAGGAGTAAGAAGAATGGATGTAAAGTTGTCAATTCTCCTTTAGTCTCTTAAGTCTGAGGTGATTTCTAGAGAAATACTGCTGTTTTCTTTTCTTCTCCTTTTCCTGGAACAGACAAGCTCACTGTAGAGGAAATAGACAAGACAGCATAGTAGGGAGGCAGGAGGGACTGTAAAAACCAGCAGTAGTGACTGGAGGTAGAATAGGGGCCATGAAGCAGGCTCTGCTTGATGCTAAAAATTGGCTATGAATGTGTAGGGTACTGTAGACTGTTGGTATTCATACATAGTAGCCAGATAGGCCAACAGGATAGCTCAAGCCAGAATTAGATGCAATTATAGACCTAGTTTATAATATGATAAAGAACTGTTTCATGTCAGTTTTATGAAGAGATTCTTTGTGGTTTTGTTTGTTTGTTTTTCAAACCAGGGCTTCTCCGTGTAGCTTTGGAGCCTGTCCTGGAACTCACTCTGTAGACCAGGCTGGCCTCAAACTCACAGAGATCCGCTTGCCTCTGCCTCCCGAGTGCTGGAATTAAAGGCATGTGCCACCACCACCTGGCTGTATGAATGGATTCTTAAGTAAGCAGTGTTGAGGCAACTGGTACCTATTTGGAAAAGTACAGAATTCAAACTGTGCCTCAAACCACAGCCCAAGATAAATCTCAAATGTTAGAAAATTCAAGTTCCAGAGGAAAGCTTGCTTGGATCTCTTTGCAATCTAGGAAAAAAGAATTCTTCTTAACTGTACCCTAAAACTCAAAACCAGTTAATTTCAGCTATATAAAAAAATTAATATTTTGCAAGCTTTAAAAAAAAATAAAAAAAACAACAACCAAGCAAAATAAAAACCTGGACAGTAGTGGCGCACACCTTTAATCCCAGCACTCAGAGGCAGAGGCAGGTGGATCTCTGTGAGTTCGAGGACAGCCTGGTCTACAGAGAGAGTTCCAGAACAGCCAGAGCTGTTACACAAAGAAACCCTGTCTCCAAAAAGAAAAACATAATGAAAGGTAACAACTGAGAAGAAATATTCACACCTAAAAACTAGGAAGTGGGTTAAGTCCCCTAAAAATGGAAATATACAAGATTAACATTCTCTAGAGAAATAGACAAAATAAAATAAAATTAAGGAAAAAATAATCTTAGAATTTGGAAAATGAGTAAAAAATATAAGAAAACGTAACTGAATATTACATTGTGGCACCATTAGGAAAATCCTGACTTCAAGCCATAATGTTTGAACTAAACAGTCTTTGCAGATTATACTTCAAGGGTGAAAAGAACAACAAATTAGAAGTTTAATTCAGCGGTCTTATTATTAGTAGGAATATTGACCTTATAATTTTTCAGCTGTTACAGATACAACAAATGAGAAATTACATTAGTGTGTCTAGAACCAATCCTTGATATAAGAGAAGAAAATTAAACTAAGTTAAAGTTGGCATCTTAAGTGAAGACATCAAAATTAGTTCATGTTTTGTTTCTTAACTATGGAAACAAAAACTGGAAGCTCCTAGCTCCCTGAAAAGACTCAGAAATGATTGACAGCCAGTAGCAGTTAGCACCCTCGTTGCCCAGGGTCATTTCCTCCTAAAAAGTGTCAGAGTACCAGTGGCACACACCTTTAATCCCAGCACTCAGGAGGCAGAAGCAGGCAGATCTCTGTGAGTTCAAGGCCAGCCTGGTCTACAGAGCAAGATCCAGGATAGGAACCGAAACTACACAGAGAAACTGTCTGGAAACAAACAAGCAAACAAACAAAAAGTGTCAGAGCTCTTTGACCAAGTTCCTGATTGTGGGGCAAATGGGATCCTACTCAGTGGCCCTGCTGCCAGCTTACAAGAGCACCAACCAGAACTCAGCAGCAGTGTGGACTGAGTGCAGGACATATAATCATGAATCGTGGATCGTGGTGATGAGTGGGAGAGACAGCGTGGACGAAATTCAACCCAAACCAAACTAGTAATAGCCTTTCCTTTGAAAGTGTTCACATACCAGTTCCTGACTCTGACACTGATATTCGGTGTGTGTGTGTGTGTGTGTGTGTGTGTGTGTGTGTGTGTGTGTGCGTGCGCGCGTGCGCGCGTGCGCGCAAACAAGCCACAATTCACATGTGGAGGTCAGAGGACAGCTTTCAGAAGTCAGTTCCTTTTTTCTGTCATGTAGGTTGTGGGTTCTAGGAACAAACTCAGGTCATTGGAGGTCCAGGAATTAAACTCAGGCTCCAGGCCCCTTTTTCTCACTAGCCGTCTCGTAGGCCTCACACTGGGAATATTCTGTCTCCTGCTATGTGAACTCTTGGACTCTTCCAGCTTTCCATAACATGGTCTTCTGGGTATTCTATAAGCATTTGAAACTGACTTCTGCTTCCTGAAGGTGCCTTCCTGCCTTCCCTCCCCTTCCTCACCCACCCAGAGAAGGTCAGACTTTCAAGGTCAGTTTCAAGTCCTTCCTGTCACATGAGTTGTGCCTGACTGCCCCCCCTGCCCCCTCCCCCCACCAGCTAATGTAAATGTTACTGTCAGTCACATTATAGAGGCTGTCTCCTGTCTGCTGTTGCCTCTCATGTATGCATGTAGGCCTTTTAACGTACACAGACAAGGTGCAGCTCATCAGTAAAATGGGTCTGGTATGATGAAGTGGGAAATGGAAACAGTAATAAAGAACAGGATTTCCCCTCGGAATTCTTCTTGTGAAGTGTGTCTCCATTTTTGGACATGCTTAAGAAGACATAGCCAAGTTGGTATGAAAGAATTTCATGTCTCTTGATAAGGATTAAATGAAAACTTGAGATCCCTTCTGTCTCTGGAATCTGGTGAGGAATTCAGTCTGATTTTTAAATTAATATTTTAACTTAATATTTTAACTTAATTGAAAAGTAAAATCTGCATAAATTAAGGCATACAGCATGATGTTTTGATACCTATACACCTTGTGGAACGGCTAACTCAAGTTAATTAATGTATGTATTACATATGTAGCATTTTTGTGGTGAGAACATTAAAATCTACTCTGAGTACCTTTCATTCAGTTTTTAGCCATAGTCACTGTGATGTGCAGTGGATCCTTTGAATTTCTCCTGTCTGATGTCTTAGGAACATCCTCACAATAGCCTGTACCCCAAGCCTCTGATAGCCACCATTCTCTCTGCCCTTGTGAGTCATTCTCTTCTAGATTCCACATGTAAGTAATGTTATGTGGGATTTGCTGTTCTGTGCCGAGTTGACCTCACTAAACACATTTTCCTCTGCTTTTATCCTTGTGGTCACAAATGGCAAGGCTACTTTTTTCTTTCTTGAAAATTGAATATCCCGTGTGTGTGTGTGTGTGTGTGTGTGTGTGTGTGTGTGTGTGTGTGATTTATCCATCAATCTGTTGACACACATTTAATTGATCCACATTTTTGCTATTAATAAATGATCCTGCAGTGAACATGGAAGTACAGATATCTCTTGGACATTATGTTTTCATACTCTAGTTATGTGCCCAGTAGTTGGATTGGTAGGTCTTCTGATAGTTATGTTTTTTTTTATTTTCTTAGGAACTTTGGTGCTGTTTTCTACAGATTGCCAGCAATACTGTACCAGGATTCCCTTTGCTCCATAGCCACATCAACACTTTACTATCTTTTGACTTTTTAAAATTATTTTTATTTTATGTGTGTGCATCATGTGTGTGCCTGGTACCCATAGAAGTCAGAGAGGGCATCAGATCTCCTGGAACTAGGGTTATGGATGGTGTTGAGTGCTGGGAGCCAACCTGTGTCCTCTGGAAGAGCAACAAGTGCTTTTAACCTCTGAGCCAACTCTCCAGCTCCTCTTTTGCCTTTTTGAGCTTACATATTCTACCTGGAATGATGTGAGGTCTCATTGTAACTTTGATTAGCATTTCCCTATGGTTAGGGTTGTCATTTTGAGTCCAGACTGGGCTATATAGCAAGACCCTGTCTCAAAAAGAAAAGGGAGAAAAGGTCTAAGGCATAATGTATAATGGCAGGCAAAGCTACCTCAGTGCATAGGAAAGGTGGGGGAAATCTGTTTTCTTTGTTTAAAATAAAGAGTCATTCTGTAGAACTAACACACCTCCTTGTAAGTGGTAAGAGGGGCTGGCGACTCCACTGGCCAGCACTTTATAAGTCAGTGTAGTGTGTGTTCTTGCCTTGCTTGCCCTGCTCTTAGGAAGACAGGAGGTGACCCATGCGGCGACACCACCCATCACTGTCACTCACTTGAGAAGAATGTAAAAATAACACTTTATGACTTAAAAGCACTTCCACACTCTATTCAGCACTAATGCCTAATGGCTGAAGAATTGACAGGACTCTTGGAAAATGTAGTTAGACTTTTGTGTGGTTGATTTGACAGACAGGTGCACACAGTGGCACCCAACCCCAGGCCTGTGTCCTAGAATAAGAGACTATGCCCCAATAGCTAGAAAACCCTTGAGAACTGTGGGCTCCCGAGAGGAGATGGTGCCTGTCACTCCTGCTTTGTCAGATGTGACGACTGTTTCCAGGCATAAGGCATTGACTGGGCAGCTGAAGCAAATGCTACAGAGAGAAGGCCCTGTGTATTGTTTTATTTGATGCTTTACCAAAATAAACCACAGCATTATTGCCTGGCGCTTTGGTTATGAATCCTACTGTTAGCGACTACACGATTGGTTAGATTAACAGGTGATAATGAGTCAGTATTTGAAATGATGAGGCTTGTCTCATCTGTTTATGAAATTCTAATTTGTAGTGAGTGGCTCAGAACACTTCATTTAAATTATCCTGTTTATGCAAGAAGTCATCTATTAAATAAAGGTGGTGTTAGCAATTTTTAAATCAGTGGTTTGAGACAGCATTACTTTGTGGACCAAACAGGTTTAGATGCTTGGGTTAAGTATTTTTAGCAGCTCCCTGTACTCTACTCTATATTATTTCTGTGATTGCTCACTATCAAAACCTCCTAGACTGGTTGTTTTGAAACGATTTCTTCTTAAGCAAACACATAGCCTTCCAACTATCCATGAGCGTGTGGGTCCTCAGGGCTAACTGATGTAGGTGGTAGTATTTTAGGACACTGAATTACACACACACACACACACACACACACACACACACACAAATTGTAGTTGATTCTATCCAAATATAGTTCCCATGAGAAAAGTAGAAGCGATTATCCTTCATGCATGAAAACTTATTTAAAAACTAGCCATCTACCAATTAGATCAGCAAAAAAGGCTGTAAAAACACTAAAGCTTCTTTTATTTCCATCAAAAATGAAGTATTTGTTTTTTTTCCATTCCAGTGTAAGACCTGTTCTGAGCCAAAACAGATAACTAGTTCTTCTGCCATCTGTGACAACCCTAAGCTTATCAAACCTGTCCCCGTGAGACCCAGTGGCAGCCAGAGGCTGCAAGAATCCCCTCCCAACAAGGTATGAGTCTTCTGCTTTTTTGTTTTGTTCAAAACATAATTTTCATCTTTTGGAATTAAAATATAATTCTACCATTTTCTCCTTCTCTTCCCTCCAACCCTCCCTTGTAAACGCCCTTTGCCTTTTCTCAAATGTATGGCCACTGTTTCTTTAATTCCTAAATATTCTATGTTCCTAAATATAGAAATACAACCTGTTCAGTCCAGGTTATTGGTACGTATATGTGTACAGTGTTACTCGTATGTACACGTTTCCAGGGCTCACCATTGGTATTGGATAACCAGTTAGCATGCTCTTTCCTGGGGTACTAGTCCTCCTGCTCTCGGCAGTCCTTAGTTGCCTCTAGTTCTTTGTCTAGGAAGACGCCCCATGAGATCTCCCCTTCCATGTCAGCATGTCGCTTCTGTTGGGTGTCATGGTCCTTTATTCACCGTAGCTAGGAAATGGAAACATCCTAAATGTCCTTCAACTGACGAATGGATAATGAAAATGTACTACATGTTCCATATGCTATGGAATACTGTTCAGCTGTAAAGAAAACTGAAAATCATAAAATTTTTAGATAAATGTGTAAAACTAGAAAAAGTAATATTGAGTGAGGTAACCCAGACCCAGAAAGACAAATGTTACATGTTCTCTCTCCTCTGAGGTTCCTAGACCCAGATCTCCCAATATGAGATTATAACCTGGAGTCACTACAGGGAAATCCTCTGCTTTCATCTGTGGCCTCTGGGCTTCTCAAAGAGCTTTACCTATGCACTGCAGGGGCGGGGCCAGGCCCTGCTGAAGGACACCGAAGGTCAGTGGAGAAAGGCAGGGTCTTGCTGCACTGTGCATCTGAACTATGGAGCACGGGTGCTCTTCCTCAGGGATTGTCCAGTTGACCACATGCTGTGCTTGTGGCTCATGAGCCGAGACTGCTTAGAAAATCCTACATTGTTCAGAGAACAAGACAGAAGCATAAACCTTGTGGAGAGGTGGCTCCTCAGGCTGCTGGAGGAGAAGCCACCATAGTAGCATAATAAAACGTGACACTTCTGAGCATCACTGTGTACCCTGAGCAATCCAGGCTCTGTGCGGGCGGCACAGAGTGCCTGCTCTGGATTAGCTCTGGGCCAGGGAGTAGTGCAAGGCCCTCAGGCCTGGGGCAGTGTGTGTTGTGTGTTATCCACAACAGTACAGCGGAGACAAAATTTGCTGATCAGCAGGGCCCATTGTTGATTGTAAAGGAAACATATCTGTTCTTTCATCATCGTGATCCCTAAGTAAAGAGATGTTTTGCAAGGAATTAATTTAAATCAGTTCTGAAAATGAGCATGAGCCAAAGACAGAAAATAACTTGTTTTGAATTTTTCAAAACAGAAGTATTTTCTAACTTATTTTAGCTTTTCATTAGTTTCCATGAGAATTTATTTTATTTGAGTAGATAAACCAAGATACTTTGACTTTAGAGTGGGAAAGAGGACCAGCTCAGGGGCGGGAGTGGTGTAGCAGCCAGGCATTGTATATACCTGGTCCTTGTACATTAGATTAAAATACTCATTTCTTTCTAGCCTTGCTTTCTCTAATTCTGTGAAAAGCTGCTAGGAACCTGGAGCTCTTACGTCCTGCTTATTTCCAGGAGTGTTTGTTCTCAGCAACCCTAGCTGTAGAGACGGGTTACCATGAAGTATGGGCAGTCTTCTACTATAGAGTGTAGTTTTGTCCCCTAATCTGCGAGCTGCAGACCCCTCAAGGATCACATTCATGTCTTATCAAGTGACCATGACTGTGATGTAACAACAGCCTTGGGGGCAGGGAGGGGAGAATGCTGTGAAGATATTAGACATTTCAGAGGTCTCAGGCTTTTTGAGTTAATAGATTTTACCTGTCACTGATCCTTTGTAAATAGAAGAACTCATCAGTTAACTGAGTTCTGCTTCACAGCCCCCCTGCCATAACCAAACTCTGTGAACCTATTTTTGGATATCTTTTTCCCCCAGACCTTGGACCCTGAGCCCCACCACTTATCTTTGACAGCTCTATTTGGGAAACAAGACAAAGCTCCCTGCCATGAAATTCTGAAACCCTCCCGGCCCTTTGCCCACCACCACCACCACCACCACCACCACCACTATCACCAGCAAGAGCAGCTTCCAGTTCATCAAGGAGTCGGATGCTTCCTGTCCTCTGAAGAGCCCAGAGTGTTGTCACTCCCTGTGGAGAAGCAGCTATGCCCAGCCATTCAGAAACTCATGGTCGGGAGCACAGGGCTGCACCCGCTGCCGCGCCACCCTGAGCAGTGGCCCTGTGAAGGTGGCAGCCCCAGTCCTACAGGGGCACTTCTTCCTGCTCCTGCCCAGCTGGGGTCCCCCTGGAATGGTGGGGCGACACACTGTGCACAGAGCACTGGCAGACACCACAAGCTATTTGACCAGCTTCAAGGTGCCTCAGGGGCATCACATAAATATAAGCCCTGTGCACCTGCCAGCCTGGCGGTGGCCACTCAGGTGGCTCCATGCCAAAGCATGGCCCGGTCACAGCTGGTATATTTCAGTGGCCCCCTTCCTTCTCCCACACCAGGACATCAAGCTCTCAGGAAGGAGCAGTGTGCACTACTAGCTCAAACGCTGCCCCTCTCGGGCAGCCAGGAGAACAGCCCCAGTGTGCTCCCCACTCAGGAGCTGCTAAGAAAGCTCCAGGTCATACATCCGGAGCAGCAGCTGCAGGTGGCCTCCCGGCCAGCCTTGGCAGCCAGGTTCCCCGTGTCAGCCCAGGGCTCAGGGACAGAAAAGCCTTTGGAAGCCTGGGCCAACAAGACAGCCAGCATGGAGAAACAGGCTCCTCTAATGCAGGTAAATAGGTGCTGGGAGAATGATGCTGTAGTAATGCAATAGGATTTACTCTGCTCCAGGGAATGTGTGTCAGTGGGTTTCCATTTAGAACAGCTACCCAAAGCCCCCTCGGTGTGTCTTTGTCTTTCACCTTGCCTTTCTGTCTGGAAAGAGAAGCTTCTCTCTGCTTACAGTCTGGTGTCCTCTGCCATTTAGAGGTGGTTTGTGAAGTTAAATCTTAATCATGTCATGAAGCCAGAAGACCGGCCCAGATGTGGGAAAATACCTAGTCTTTGACTATGAAGACCCATAGCAGTTGGCTCTAACATTTTAAACATCTGGCTGATTCTCGGCCTTCATTCTGTAGTTGGTTATTGCTTGCTTGTTGGCTCAGTGTGTGACTGTGGGTGCTTCCTACATGTTAGTAGTCACTTCCCTACATGTTAGTAGCCACTCCACTACATAGTAGTGGAGAAAGTGGACTCCACATCCCACAGCCAGCAGCCCTGTAGGTTCCTGAAGTAAATAGACACAGCAGTAATGCTATTGTTTTTATTGCCTTCTATGTGATCAGTATTATGAGGACAGGCAGAAACAAGTGTACCACCCACAAACTGCCAGAGAAGGCAACACAGTGTCATTTCTAGAAATAGTGTGTCTTTCTTGTCTGTACCCATCAGCAACCGGGACAGTCAGAAGCCGGGGTCTGTTAAGTGTCTGCCTGTAGTGGCATCTGATGGTCTGGCACAGAGTCCCTGAAACCGTGCTAATGTTAAAGATCAGATAGTTACCCTTACTCATTTTATATATATGACACTATTGGTCTTTTTCACATGTTTTATTACATAGTAGCTCCTCAGAAATTGTTCCCATTTTTTAAAGTAAAGGCCCAGGGCACTAACTGTGTATGTTTGGGAGTGTGAACCGAGTCAAGGTGTCCGTTTTGAATAAATCCCAGATGCAGGTGCTTTCTGTTGCCAACTGGGGCTTTGTCCTTCCTAGCACAGCAGGGCAGAGTGTTGACCCCTCTGTAAATGCCTGCTTTCATTTCTCTTTGATGATTTAGGATGAGAAAACCAGGGCTAATAATCAGACTAAATGTCTGCGTATACAGTTCTCTTTGTTTTTAGTTCTCACAAATGTCAGGATCCAAATAAGGAAAGTGTACATTCTGCCAGCCCACGCTGTGCTCCTCCTGACGCTGACCCCTCCCTTAGGAGCATCAGCTCTCAATGCCTCTCCTTGGGATATCAAATAGGGAAAGCTAAAAGAAACAAGAGCCTGTCTTAGGCCATTTCTGCCCCCAAAGATGCCAAGGGAGGAACGATAGAATTACAGCCACATCTAAATTGCTGCTTCTCTCCTTCCTTCTCATGAGTGGTGGAGGGCTTTGAGGCTGAGAAGTAAGATACTTTTGTTACCTGACTTAGAGACACACGGTAGCTGTAGGAGTCAGTCAGACCCAGTTCAGAATGTCACTTGCATAATTGGGAAAGCCATTTGAATACTTGGCTTTAGACCTGACAGCCAAGGGAATTAGATCAACTCAGCAGACAGGTGGGTCATGGTGCTCCAAGCTCCATGTACCGAGACCTTGCTCTTCATCCCATGATCTACCCCCTTATCCTCTCCCTGTCCCTACCCCCATGCCAGCCAGGAGAAGCAGAAAGCATGCTCTCTGTAGATAAGCAGAGAAGGACCAGAGGGGGCAAACCCACAAATCACAGTTCCTCCTAGTCACAGGAGGTGTCTCCTTGAAGAGCCAAGCTTGAGAGCTGTGTGTGCATCTGACAAGTACATGCTGCCACTCCCACTGGTGACAAGACCTCAGGGCAGGGCAGTGGACAGCTAGTGCTGAGTAAAGCCAGCAATCCTAAATGCATGTTACCTGAAAACTAACTTCTCACCAGGGGTCTAACTGCATACACGGAGGTCATGGTGTCACGGGTGATTCCAGAGCTGTGTAGTGGCCATTGAGGGTAGAACAGGAACAGATCTGCCAGCTTTTCCCACCCACAGCATCCCGGATGATTCCCACTGAGCACCCCTCTACCGCCATTGTGAGCACGGCCTTTCATCTCTGGGGTGACATTTTGCAGGTTGTTTCCTAACTCTGCTTTGTGTGCATGTCTTTGCTGTGAGCAGATCACCTCATCTCAGTGTGTTCCTGCTCCAGTGGCTTCTCTGCTGATGCCCCCTGTGGTTTTCACACAGTCCACCTGTGCCCCACTGAGGGAGACTGATAATGGGCTCATGCCTCTGGGCAGCCAAGAACTTCCTACTGCCTCCTCCAGCCTCCTGCCCCTGCAGAACTGGGAACCCTCCACCATGGCTAGCAGCCCCCTCACCAGGCTGCAGCTCCAGGAGGCACTGCTGCACCTCATCCAGGTAAGACTGGTGACCTAACTAACAGTGATGCCTTCTTTGGATGCCATAAGAGTAACCCCACCATCACCAGTACCAAACAGCTTCTAAACACAAGTTAACTGGGTGATATTTAGAATACTACTTGTGGCCTGAGATGTCTCAAGCCTTCAAGAGATTTGTGACTTGGAGGAATGAGTAAAGCCTCCTAGCTACCAGCTGCAGACAAGAAGGGAGCACGTGAGGAATGATGAGCCAGCCAGGGCACTCTGGGAGCTCACTGTTGGGAGCAGGCCCAGAGTCATCGTAGACAAGTTGCAGTTGTAAGCCGTACCAGCTATGACCACTGTGAACGTGGTTCAGCTAGGGTGGATGATAGGATGCCTTGTCAGCCCTGCCTTGAGTGTCTCCTCTACACTGTGGTAGTGACTCATACCGAACGGTGTGCCGTGCACTATTTTAAGTTTAATAATTCACTCGATGCTTATAGGAAACCCTATTAATATGGGCCAACCAGATCAGGTAAAGGTGATTGCCACCAAGCCTGATGACCCACAGAATGGAAGAAGACAGAATATTGTCTTCTGATCACATCTGTGTTGTAGCATATCCATGCCTACACACATACTCTATACACAGAAGAAAAATAAATGAGTATAAAAAATTTAAACCCATTTTTGTCTGATTTTACAGACAAGCTTAGGTTGGTCTGGTGTTACACTGAGCCTGGTTGCAGTGATCATGCCCCCTGTTATGTGGACCATGTAAATTGATGTTCCAAGACTAGACCTCCACGTAGTGGAGCACACTTCCGAGTGAATGATAGGCCTTGCTTGGAAAGGGTAATGTTTGAACCACACAGAAGCAGACACCTCAACTAATGTGTTTGGGAATCCTCTTGGGTTAGGCGGTCTTGAAAGTGTAGCACTCTGTCCATCACCGGACAGCTGCAGGAGAGCAGGCCGGCCCCTGGTTGTCTGCCTCTCCTGTTGACTCTCATCCCTAGTGAAAACATTTCTAAGGTGACATGTTTTAGAGAGAACAAAAGGCACGGGATTGGAAGGAAGGAAGCCTCTGAGTCTGAGGGTAGAATGGCGGTCCAAGATGCTGATTAGATGAGATCACTGATCTTAAATACACACCACAACAGAAATACGGTTCACCTCTTCACAATAGTTCATGAGAATTTAGAACAAGTATCTGCATATTTATTTACCAGAACAACAAGGAAAACCTTAGATCTTAAGGATTCTTGCTTTTTCTGACTCATTCCATCTGATCACATTACCCCAAGGCTGTGTGTTGTGACTTAGCTGTTTCACACTTCTCCATGTTGTGGAGTTTGTCTTCCTGATACACTGCTAAAAGTCACTCGGGCATCTTTGTAGGGAAAGCAGAAATAGCGTCTCTTTATCCATGGTATGAGAACCACACTGACTGTGGTGTAGGGAGGGAGTAACAGGGAGGGGATGGAGTGACTGCAGACTGGGTTGATGTGAGTGCGAGGGAAAAGCCTCTAGCTTTCACCAGGAGAAACACTGCTTTATACCCACAGTTCTCCCGCATCTTAGACAGAGAGCTCGGAGACTTCCCCCAGGTCATGGGAACAACCGTGCTGCCTTTGGGAAGGTACCAATGAGCCATGCTGTGGGTAAAAATCCCTGTGAACGCCCCAAACAGTGCACAAAACATTGGGGCAACCTAGAGAATTTTTAGGAGGGACCAGCCAACTCCTGAGCCGTTGCCAAGGCACTGTGACTCATACCTCCTGGCCCATCCTACACACAGCACAGCTGGCTTCTGCGTGGTGGGGTTGCTGTCTGTGTCAGGTGTTAGGAGCACATGGACTTCACATACGGGCTGTAAAGTCCAGCAGCTCTGTCCCAACCTTGCCTCAGCCCCTTCACATCCACACACATAGGCCGACCCTGCCAGCTGTCAGCACAAACAGCAGAGGTAGTTCAGCTCCAAGCAGAAAGCCTTGGCTTCTGATGCTCCAGTAATGGTCCCTGGCCTGTTGGCTTTGTTTTCCAGAATGATGACAACTTCTTAAGCATAATCTATGAAGCCTATCTCTTCAGTGTGACACAAGCAGCCATGAGAAAAGCCACGTGAGCAACTCTATGAGAGCAGAGACTGGGGGAACTGGCTTTCTAGGTCCTTCCCGGGAACTGGGTGACCAAACGTGTTTCTACCTTTTTGACAAAGTATAGTAATACAAAGTAAAATGGTTTTGGACTGTTGAACATCTTGGGGGTTTTTTATTCCTTGTTCTTGAAGAATCCTATCCTCCGGTATACAAATTGAGTGGGTAGATGTTTTGGGCTCCGGTCATATAAGATTAAATTTTTCCTACATTTATGAGGCCATTTTAAGAAGAATTGGGCTCTTCATGGGAGGGGATGTTCTCTCCGAGCTATTTATTAATAGCTGAAGCTAAAAAGAGCAATTTCCTTGTGTTGGGCTCTGTGTGCATGGTGCTTAAGAACCACCAGAGGGCAATATTACCCCACAAGTTACCTACTAAGGGTTTCATGAGCTCTTGGAAGCAATGGTGACTTTGTTTTTAACAAAGTCAGCCTTTCATTTGTAAAGCTCCACTTGGCATATTTGATCTGAGTCTTTGGAGAAAGACTTTCTGAAGGCATTTCTAGCCAGTTTCTATCTAGAAGGTGTTAACAGTGGCCCAAGACTTGAAGCAATACTCACATTTCTCAATCCAGGGCACTGCTTGAGACCCAAACAGTAGGATCGGCCTGCTCTCGCTTCCAGACAGACAGTCCCATTTAGAAAATGTGCTGGGGCGGGGGGGGGGGGGGGGGGGTCGCTTGAGAATAGGTAGTGGCTATTCAGGGCCAGAAGGTCGGAGATTCTCCGAGCTCTATAGCAGTCCTATCGCTGCGTCCTGTGCAAAGAGAGAGAAAGCACAATCCCAGAGGGAGGCCGAGAGCCTTGCAGTCTCAGAGGGAGCTTGTGGAAACTGACCCCTGCAGAGCATGCACAGTGACTAAAGCTGCACGGTCTTACCGTGTACTTGTTCCTGGACCGTGAAAAGAGCGTTGGCTTAGTGCTTCCAGAAGGATCTCATTCTGCCCTGGAGAATTTAAAATGGAGGCTGGAGTGGGGATGCAGACTTCCTTACAGCTTCTGATGCGGGACCAGAAGTGTCTGAGCTTTGCTCCTTCTCCTAGCAGCAGGGAAGCAGCACCTGTCCTGCATGCCACACGCTTTCCCCTGAGGAAGAAGAGGGGCGGGGGCTGAAGAGGAGCTGACCTCTGCTCACTACACTGTCCACTGTGCTTTACCTCTGGAAGGGATGCCTCCCATGTCATCCAGCACTGCTGTGAACCCATGGGAACCTTCAAACAATTGACAGTAATTATACATGTCTCCATAGTCCTATAAGGAGGAGGAAGCAAGAGGGACGGACATCCATGGTTCTGTGGTTCCCAGTCAGTAAAAACAGCATCACTTTGTTAACATGTCTACTAAAATAGGCTGGGGGTGTACCTCCGTCATAGAGCACTTGCCTACATAAAGTTCTGGGTTCAGTCCCTGGCACCTTAAAAAAAAAAAAAAAGGTTATTTGGCCAATGACCAGTCTTTAAAAATGTGGTTATGTGATAAAAATAAAATAAAATAATGGAAAACATTTAAAAAAAAAAAAAAACTCTATAATTGCATGTTTAAAGATGCTTCTATAGCCAGGGAAAGATTAATTTCGTTCTTAGCATTTCTAATATATTTGTGTCAATGAATAGCTTTATTTTATGAAATGGTTTCCCTTTCTTCACATGAATAAGTAAAATTGTAGCAGCAGCTGTTGCCACCCAACAGAGCAAGCCAGGATGGGAGTTTAGAGGACATGCAGCCTTTGTAGGCCAGTGTTACAGTGATCTGTTGACAAAGTGGTACATTCTCAATCATCCACTGTAGTAAGTCACCTTAAAAACAACAGCTGGTTCCTTTAGACCAAAAATGGACACCTGCAGGATAGTCAGGATGGGTGCTTACCTCCTTACCTCAGCAGGCAAGAGTTGCCTTCTACAGAGCCCCGTGGACATTTGAGCACAGGAAGAAATGGATCAGGTGGGTTTTCTAGGCATCCAGGACTGAACTTCCTATGTAAATTTCCATTTCATCTTCCTATGCTCCTCCTGAACTCAAATTCAGCTTCCACTTGGAGGTCTCTGCCCCAGCAGTTTTAACCTCCTTGAATTTCAGGTAGAGCCTGGAATACTGTGCTAAAGGCAGCTTCATCCAGCGCAGTGAATGACACTTTGCAGAGCCAAGGGAGTCAGGTGGTCTGGAGTAGAAGGTGGAGCATGAGTGGAGTTCCTTGGTCCTGCCTTCAGCTCCTGGACAAGTCTCTTTACAAGACACCTTATTGATGAATTGAGAGACCTCACAGAGTCCAGAGGACTAAACTGTCATGGTCCGGGGCTACATGCCAGCCATTGGGAAGGACCTACAGCTGCGGGGGAGGGGGAAGCTTCCTGCCATTGCCCCGACAGTGTGTGCCTGAGGGCCACTGCTATGCCCCCCCCCCCCCCCCCCCCCCCCCCCGCGCCACTTCATTGGTGCAATGGAAGCAGTCATGCCCCTGCTTTATGAAGGAACTCATGGGCTGCAACGCTGCTGGCACTGTAATTCTGCGCCTGACCCTGACTTGCAGGGAAAGTTCTATGTTAAGTTCCTGTCGTTGTGACAACAAACCTGAATGAATCCACTTCAAAGGTAAATGTTTTACTGTGGGACACAGTTTCAAAGGTTTTAGTGTATGGCTGGCTGGCTGTGTTGATGTGGGATCTGTTGATATGAGATAGAAAGCCATGGTGGAACAAAGCTGTTGCCTTGTGGCAGCCAGGAAGCAAAGAGGAAGAGAAAGGAAGTCTAGGTGCTGGCTAGATTTATGTCATCTTGACACAAGCTGGAGTCATCGGAGAAGAGGGAACCTCAGCTGAGAAAATGCCTCCATAAGATAGGGCTGTTGACAAGCCTGTAGAACATTTGCTAATTAGTGATTGATGGGGGAGAACCCTTGGGCTGTGCTTCTGTGTAATATAAGAAAGCAGGCTGAGCAAGCCGTGTTGAACAAGCCCATGAACAGCACCCCTCCATGGCCTCTGCGTCAGTTCCTGCCCTCAGGTTCTGGGCCTGCTTGAGTTCCTGTCTTGGCTTTCTTCAGTGACGAACTATAATGTGGACATGTAAGCTAAATAAACTGTTTCCTCCCCAACTTGCTTTTGGTCATGGTGTTTCATTTGCAGCAGCAGTAGTAGTATCCTTAACTAGGGCAAGGTCCCAGTATTCCCTTCAAGGGCCTGCCTCCAAAGGCCTCACTTCCTTTCACATTGTCCACTGCCTCCCAGTAACATCACACATTTGAGGACCAAAGCCTTTGAATGTCTTTGGGGGACATTTCAAATCAAAACTACAACAAGCAGCATTTTACTTGCTAAGTCAGAGAAGGCAGTGCTATTCAACAATATATGTAAGCCCCACACATTCTGAAGACACACCACTCCATCTCCCCACTTAGACCAGGCAAGGTAGCCACTGCAGTGGGAGAGAACCTATGTTTGCATCTTCAAGAACCGTCTAGCGTGATAGCCAGCCCTGCTGCTGTTTAGTCACTTGTAACCTGCTGTTTCCTACAAAAGCTAGGCCTGTAGCTCCAAACAAGACATACCACCACCTATAAGGTGGACAAGTGGAAGAGAGGCTGGAAGTACGGAAGAGCCACAGAATGAGTGACGGGCTGCAGATGCCCTGTCTGGAATCAATGACTGTTGCAGCCATTCAGTCACAGCTGAAGGTACCCCCCTGGCCCACACAGGACTGCCCTGTCAACAGGTCAAGGAAGGAGAGGAGCTCATGGGGCCCACGCTTCATCAGAAATACTAGCTATGATTGGTAGACTCTGGGAGAGGGGAACCACTGTAGTTATCTTTAGATGCAGACCCACTGCTGAGCCCACCAGATTCTAACAGATAGTTCTAAATCCATGGGCACACAGATGGCCCTGTGATGTCAGTGAGTCATAAAGCAAAATGAATAGACCGGGGCACAGATTTGTGGGAAGAGGGTTGACAGGGTTGATAGGAAATGGCTGTAAGTGTGGCAAGTGTGTATCACATGCACGTGTGAAATTGTCTAAAAGCACATTTAATTCTTTAAGAAAATAGCACATAAAGTATAGAAAATTTAACATTAAAAAGAGAGAAAGGCCCAGGGCAAAGCGGCCCCAGGCTGAAGGAGTTCTGCTTTCAGACCCTGGGACACTGTTTCCTCTTTGAGCAAGGCTGGTACAAATGGGAAACAGTATGCCTCTCCTCAAGAAACCCCAGCCCTGAGCATCTTAGCATGTCCTGTTCTCTCTCACGGTGTTAAAGAGAAACCACCAGTTTTGTATCGGCTGCTTCCCTGAGCCTTGTGTGTGATGTATGGATGGGACGTGAACATAAAAGGTGAGCATTCGGCCCCAGGTCTTGTTGCCTTCAGCCAGCCCATGTGCAGAGAAGACAAACCTGCCTGGGGTGCTGGGGCGACACAGAGAACAGGGTCTCCAGGCCACGTGGACAAACATTCTGCTCACTTGCAGCAAAGAACCCATCCCCCATCAAATAAAGTCTGCTTCGTGTAGACATGGCCTCTTTCCCTGCCTTTGGAGGAGTCAGTTTGCTTCCCAGCTTTGGAGTATTGAGTCATCCTTAAGGTTAATTTATCACTTGCAGCCAGCTGGTGGTAGCCATGCTTTGTCATGTGAAGCTGGCTGGCTGCACGTATTGGTAAGCCTCTCTAGTGTAGTGCTGAATACTTGACTTGCAGATTGCAAATGCCTGGCACCCCAACCCTCTTACATTAGGGAGCGAGAGGGGCGGTTACAGATTCTTGGTGTGTTTAACCCAACCTTGCTTATCCAGACAGATTTTCACCAAATTTAGTTCTGAGTAATGTCTTCCAACAGCTTAGGGCTCCAAGAAAAGTACACAAAAACCGTGTGTGCAGACTGTGGTCTTAAACACCAACACGGGGAAAAATGCAGATCACTGTTGTAATGAATGGTCTCCAAGGACCAGACAGACAGCATGGGGGGGGGGGGCGCAAAGGGGGCACTGAGCCGGCTCTGAGTGCACCTTAGGCTGAGTCCCAGGGCTACTGGAGATGGAAGTGAGCAGAACTCAAAGCCTGGCAAGTTGACTAGGGACATGACAGAGAGGAAGTAAAGGGTGTTCTAAGTAGGCAAGAGAAGGGGTTGTGAGCCAATGCTCACAATTTTCCTCAGAAGTCTGAGGACCAAGGGCAAAGTCCTAGGTAGTTTTGAAACAGCCAAGGTGGAGCCCCCCAGTTATACTGGAAGAGTCAGGTGACACTGGAGGTAATGAGACCCCAACTTTATAGACACTGAGCAACCCAAGTCCAGGCCTTCTCTGTGGCCTATCTAGCGACTGCACACCTACCAGCCATTTAACAGATCCAGCTCCTTCCGGAGAGCTGTCCTTACTTTCCACCATCTGTCTGGTGTACACAGCGCATTGGCACCTACGCCATTCCAGCGCTTGAGTCCAGGACGGCAGGCCCAAGATCTGGGCTGTCATGAGTTCCTTGTCCCATGTGATGCTGTGCCAAGAGCTGCCCTCAGTGAGAATGACCTGGATTCCAGGCCCATCCCATCTCCTCCACCACATGAGTACCGGAATTACTGTCTGGTAGGTTCGTGAGCCTAGAGTTGACATGTAACTTTTGCAACAGTGATTCTGTTTACAGCACTTCTGGAGAATGTATACCACTCAGTCTCGAAGCAGAGGCATGGCCCAGCTCCTCTTCATTGCCTCTCAGAGTCCTCTCTTCAATAGCCCACGTGACAGTTCTGCATTTCTGCCCACTACACTTTTCCAGGCTCATTGGTTTCTTAAGGCTGTTTCCCCACTGTATTCTTCCAGTGCTCCCGGAGGCAGAGAAAGGAGCCTCACACAATATCCATAGATAATGAGCCCCAAAAGGGTAAGGAGCTCTATTCTGTGGCCAGCCTCCTCATGTTGATAGCCACACCCCATCAGATGCCACTATTCCATAGGTCAGACAGCTGTGTTAGCTGAGAGGCAGCCATTCCTGGCTTCCCATCCTCCTCAGTGCCTTTCCCAATCCTCCACTCTTCCCTTACTCAAAAGGAATGTACCTGTGCAGCCCCAGATATCCAGAGAACACATCTGTCTGCCCATCCACTGGGAATGGGCTGTTTCCCAAGCTCCTTACCACACACTGAGTTGATAGCCACTCCATTTGCTTGTGGTATCAATGTATACCAAGCCTCTGTGCTCAAGCTGTGGGTAGCACTGGAGACACCTCACAGTCCAGGATGAGGAGGATTAATTATAAAATAGTATCACCGGGGTAATCATTATTAGGCCTGCGATATTGTGAGGAACATGAATCAAATAGGAGTCTAGGCCAGAGGGTTCCAGGAAGAGGTAATATCTGAGAAGCTCCTGAAGAATGAGAAAGAGCTCATCAAAGGGGCAGAGGTTGGTGTTCAAGGCACAAACCACATAGGCAGGGAGCATCAGCCACCCTGTTTGGTGTGGGCAGGAAACAGTACAGACCAATGTGCTAGCACTTAGAAGAGGAGGTGTGACTGAAGAAAGCAGTCTGGACCTACAGACAATGAGAACATGTGTGGATTCTAGCAGAAAGGGATGTTCAGATTCTCATCTTCCCTCAGCTCCCTGGCAGCTGAGAGGGGCAAGCACAAGACAGCGTGAGCAGCTGTGGCGGTCAGACATCCATCTGTGAGGCGCATCCAAGTAAATCAGCTTTGTGGGAGGCAGGGAGGGCTAGGCTGTCTCATAGTTTGGTGTGTGTCCATGTCTGTTAGCTCCATTGCTGTGAGCCTGCAGGAAAGGCTAAAGCTCCCATCATGGTAGATGAATGTGGAAGGGGAAGCGGCTTACTTCAAGGTAGCTGGGGAACAGAGACACACAGGAAAGACCTGGGGATCCCAATATCCCCTTGAAAGGTACACCCCAGGAACCTAACTTCCTCCAACTAAGCTCCTATCCTAAAGCTTCCCTCATCTCCCATTAGCATCAAGAGATGGGAACAAAGCCTTTAATGATGGTCTTTCGGAGACCTATCTAAACCAATAACAGCAGCAGAGACTCCACTGGAAGGCCGGGGCCATGGCAGTAGCATGGTAGTTGGGGTGTTGTTTTTCTTTGTTTTCAGAGTTGCAATTTTTAAGATTTAGAAAACAATACTGGTGAGGTTTCATTCTCGATCACCAGTGGTGAGGGAGTAGTCAAACACACACACCAGGTGCCCTGCCTTGCTGACCAGTTCATCGTAAGGAAATGAAACAAAATGCTGACTAGAGCTAATAACAGTAACGGATTCCCCACATCAGACACTGTTCTCAAACCTCAGTAGACCACTGACTATCACTGAAGCCCCTCAGGTATGTTGTCTCTCTCATTTGATAGCCGAGAAACTTGAAGTCCAGAGTTGATTTTTTTGAGCGCACCACTTCCCTCAACCTCTGTAGAGGCAGGGCTGTTCTTCCCATGGTGCTACTTGTCATGGGATGGTAACAGGAGGTGAGGCTAGTCTGGACTTGAGTAAGTAGAGGCCACACAAGTGTCTTCAAGACCCAGAGCATCCACAGCTGGCAATAGCAGAACAGGCTGGGTCACAGGAGCCAGAAGTCTGGGTTTCCAGGCCCACAGAGACAACCTTCCAGGGCCTGGTCCAAAAATTCTGTAGGCACATGACTGCTAGGTGATGGGGGCCCTGTGCTGGTCCCACTGCTCAGTAATTTCTTTCTGGAAGCCCCCTGATTCCTCAAATGGGGGCCTGTGTATTTCTCCAGTTACCAGAAGGCATTGCTACAAGCCCCATAGCCCTTCCACTTGCCCCAGCTACAACTTCCTCCATCATTCTTTGTCTTAGGACCTGAAGAGGGGACTCTGGGAGCTAAGGACACCCCTATCCATCCCTGCTTGTCCCTAGCTGCCAGTAAGGCCGTGCCCTGACTGCATGTGAACAACCAGGCACAAACAGGCAGCTTCTTGTGGAGGAGGTGTGATGCCTCAAGATGTGGAGTCTGCCCATTTTTTGCTGATGATCAGCTTCCTGAACCTCTACACACACACACACACACACACACACACACACACACACACACCCTCAAATCAGTTTCTGCATTTGAAGAATAAGGTAGATGTTGTGGAATATTAGTTGAAGGTGTGTTTACATTTATTTATGCTGTGGAATATTTATTTACGGATGCAAAGGTGTGTTGCATTCTTTTATGTTGCATTTGTTTAACACTGTGAAGCTGTGTTACTTTGCCTGCCTAAAACACCTGATTGGTTTAATAAAGAGCTGAACGGCCAATAGTGAGGCAGGAGAGGGATGGGCAGAGCTGACAGGCAGAGAGAATAAACAGGAGGAGAAATCTAGGCTCTGTAGAAGAAAAGGAGCAAGGGGAGGATTGAGAAAAGGAAGGAGAGGAGGATGCCAGAGGCCAGCCACCCAACCACACAACTAGCTGCAGAATAAAAAGGTTTTCTAAAAAAAAAAAAAAAAAAAGTATATAGAATAGAGAAAGGTAAAAGCCCAGAGGCAAAAGGTAGACAGGATAATTTAAGAAAAACTGGCTAGAAACAAGCCAAGCTAAGGCCAGGCATTCATAAGTGGGTATAAGTCTCTGTGTATTTATTTGGGAGCTGGGTGGCAGGCCCTGAAAGAGTTTAAAAAAAAAAAAAGTACAGGTAGGGACTTGATAATAAACATGTCTCTGTAGTCTGAGCCTCCAAGGGTCATGAACTAGGTAGTCCAATGCTTCATAGATGGTGACATTAGACAATTGGTTAGGGATATTGTCCCTGCCTTAGGAACCACATGGAGCATCCTCCAGCTTGCTCACCACCCTACTCTGATGAGGAGAGGAATGACTTCTCCATAGCATGGCTCCTCGTGAGGCCTGAAGTACACATTGGGAAATTTCCCATGGACAGAGAGATACTACAAGTTAAGGATGCTGGAGAATGAAGCCCTCTTTCTTCTTGGGTACCATCCTGCTATGTACCAGAAGGGCGAATACATAACTCATCCTAACTGGGATGCTTCTAACTGTGAATCATTGGTAATGACACTAGATATACCCTTGGACTGTCCTTGGAAAAATAAGAGCAAATGGATATTGTACATACCACCATGGACACCCAGCCACACATCCAGCCCTGGGACTGCATCCCTCAGCCATGGAATTAACACCAGCCTTAGAACAACTGCCTGGAAGACACCAGGCTGTGGATGAGTGGTTCCACCCGGGCTGGGAGCTGGACTTCGTGCTGGGCTCTGCTTTGCTGCCTGTGATGAAAGCCAAGTGATGCAAACCCTGGGCGGCCCTTTTCTCTCCTGAAGGAAGACTTGAACTACGTGTGATATTTTCCAGTCTCCACATCTAAACTCTCTCTGTCTGGGGCCCATCCTTTTGGTTAAGATGTAAGGTTAGAGAGGTCACTGCCAGAAGTGGCCCTCCATCCCCCAGTGGACAATGGCTATCACTGTCTCTCCATAGGTGCCCAGAGGCAACCTCTTCAAAGGAGGAAGGGAAGTCCTGGGAATTCAGAGGGTGAGCTCCCAGTCCCACCCAGCTCTGCCACCCGCTCAGTCTGAGAACTTTGCTTTCCTAAGCCTCCCTTGGAGAGCCCAGCGTGGGTCCTCCCTGAACAGGTTGTGTGGGGGTGGTTCCGAGCCAGGATAGCGCATCTGCACATCGGAGCAGCTGAACAGCCCCTGCCCACTTCTCTGAGATATGACTTCTCTTGTGCTCAGCATGGTACAACTGCACAACCTTGGCCATAGGTGCTGGATAGGATGTGAGTGTGAGGAGGAATCTCACAGACACCAGCTCAGAAGCAGCTTTGGGGTGCAGAAACAAGCCTCCTTTGGGCTGGACCCTTCCCCGACACCACACACCTTTCTCCCCCAGCTAAGGGCTCAGGCATTAGTCAACCCTTAGAAGTCTGGGTTTATTTATAAAGCTGCTGCTTCTCCTTGTGGCATCTAAACACGCCCTACAGGCATTAATTAAGAAAGCCAGCCCAGGAGGAGAGAAGGAGGAGTTTGGGGATTTTTTTTTTTAAGGGCCAATTCTCCAGCTCCCCCCCGCCCCGCCGCTTTTTCTTTAATTTCTCAACATCTCCAGAACACAAATAAACAAAAATAATGGTACACACATTTGGACCCCCCCCCTCTCTCTCACACACACACACACACACACACACACACACACACACACACACTTCCTCAGGCTGTTTCCAGCATCCTTCACTCTACCTCTGCCACCTTCATTCTAGGCATCCCTAGCTTTAACACCAGCACCTGCCAGCTATTCCTAGTGGATGCACAATCAGAGAGAGACAGTCACCTTGCATGGCCTTTCCCCTCCTCTAAAAATTCCTCCTCTGAATGCCCTGGACACTCCAGCCAGAGTTATTTCTTGGCTGTGGAGAAGCAACCCTTCACTCCCTCCCCCCAAACCCCAGGAAAATGGGATGGGTGCTGGGACCAAGGAGGGTGATTTGGGATCTGTTGGAACATGGCCTCTCTGTCTGGGGCTTCCTAAACAAATGCCACTGGCAGGGCCCCTTTAACAATAGAAACTTATTTTCCCACAGTTCTAGAGCCCAGAAATCCAGACCAAAGTGTCACAGGGCTGATTCTCTCCAAGGCCAGGGAGAGCACTCTGCTCTGTGCTGACTGGCAGCTGACAGCTGGCATTCTTTGCTTGGGAAAGCATCACATTGTCCCTGCTTCCCTCGACACACATTGTTCTGTGTCCAAATCTTCACCCGCCTCTTTTCTGTGAGGACATCAGCTGTGTTGGATTAGGATTCACTCTACTCCAATAGGATCTTGATCCATGACAGTAGTCCTGTTGCCAAATAAGGACATACTCCAGAGTCCTGAAGCCAGAATGTCAACATGTGCACCCAAGAGGGGACACAATTCAGCTCTAAGCAACCATGCTTCGGGAGTTCCACAAAGCAAAGGCCCTTCCTGCGTTAACAGGTGACCTTCAGGGACTCACTGATGGCATATCAGGTGTTTCTGGGAAGAAAAAGGATTTTGGCCCTTTGACTCTGCTAATTCTGTTTTCAGCTGGAGACTGAAGCACAAGTTCCTCCAAGCTGGACTTAGAGACATGTATGTCAGTTCCTGAACCTTCCCAGCATGAGCTGCTACTATCCTGACACCTACTGTCATCGATGCTTTTATTGAAGTTCATATAAATGTGATTATGAGACTCTATTATCTGACCTCTTTATTTATCACCATGTTTATTTGCTTTGTTGAGTAGTATTCAGTTGTACGAATGTTTGAATTGTTGGACCTTGATAAACCTTAGGTTTTCCTGGACTTTTGATGTCTATGAGTAAATCAATGAACACTTTTTATATAGAACTTGTGTTGGCCCTCTCAATTTATTTATTCCCAAGGGTAGACCTGGGGATGTAGAGTTGTAGATGTCCTCCAGCCCCAAGCCTCTTTTTTGGGCCACCTATGAACTCCAGTGGCTACATATCCACATCACAAGGTATTTTCTGCCCTTCCAGCCACTTTGGTGGAGCATGGCTCACCCTCTGTACCCCTGCTGTGGATGAATGACTGTAGATGAGCTTGTGAACAAAGCTTGACCAACATATCTGCCCATTTCCCCATGGGCTATTTCCATCTTGATTATAATTCTTCATAAATTCTCACATGAATCATTTGTTGGCTAGGACAGAAACACCTTCTTGCCGTCTGTTGTTTACCTTTACTTTCTTAATAGTGTTTCTTGACACAGTACACATGCTCGGCATTTTAATGAAATACATTTATTATTTTTCTATTAAAGACTTTTGCACTATGAGAAATCTTTCCCTATATTTTTCATTTCTGTCGATGCTGTTGTATGATGAATTTAATTCTGTTTTTCCACCAAATGCCACTTTCTGTCCTTGTCGCCATGCATGTATCTAATCAACCCATTTCCTGTCACCCGTGTTCTACTATGCACACGTACCTGCTCCCTTTCACACCAGACATGCAGCTTCCCTTGAGACCTTGCCTCCACAAGCCGGTGTCCTTTTATGATCCACCGTACAGGTGGCAAGAGGATGCTCAACCCAGCCAGTCCACAAGCATTTAAAACCTTTGTCTCTACAACTGATGATGTCCTAATATAGAAGCTCAGGCTCCCATAACCACCACCTACCTCGTCCTTTGCAGTGTTTCTCTTGAATGTACCTGACACTAGGCAGAAGAACACTTTGAACCCATGTAAGAAGCCAGGAGACTGGCTTCTAGCCATTGGCCAGCACCAAAGACACCCGAGAAGCCAGGATGCCCATACCTTGGAGGTTAAACTTAGCTGGTCTAGGCTGTCCCTGGAGCTTCACTGGCTCTATCGCTAAAGCCTCTGAAAGGGGTGCTCACTAGCTAAAGAGAGGCCTAGTGTAAACACTGTGGGCACCCTGATGGGGTGGATGGCAGGCAGCTGTCCTTCCCCACACTACTTCCATTCTAGCATACCCTAGAAACTCCGGCATTGCCTGTGTAGCTATGTTCTTTTTTGAGGGGTCACCTCAGCCCCATCCAGGAGGGTACTGTGATGGCTCTAACCTAGATGTCCTATTCCCTGCTGCCTCCAGCATGGGTGGAGAATGCTGTCTGCCCAAAGACAGATAAACAGAAATCTTTTATTTATTTCCCAAACTGGGCAGTTTTGCAGTATTTTGTTTACAGACACAAGAGATCTGCAGACAGATTAGTCACTCTCCTCCATCAAGATGCTATCATGTGTGCAGTACCTGGAACAATGGCAGCATCTAGACAATCCGAAATTCAAAGAATGACAGATGACGACAGTGCAGGGACTTGGGTACTTGGTAACACCTTTGACCTGCATTCACCAATTCTGGAACTTCCTGCCTCTAGCCTTCTGGTGAGATATTGAATTATCATTATTTCAGTAACCTTGGCCATGATGTTCTATGACAACAGAAAAGTAACTAATAAAGTGTGCATACATGTGTCCATGTGTGTGAATATGTGTGTAAATGTTTGTGTATATTCACGTGTGCTCAAGCATGTGTATGTACATGTGTAGTGGGTAGCCATTCCTGTCTTGGCCTGGAAGTTCCAACCCCCATTGAGGCTTTGGTAATGGTCACACCTACAAGGCAGGGCTGAGAGAGGAAGCGGAAGACCCAGGATGGAGAGGAGAGGTCTCTCTTGGTTCCGGGACCCTGGACACTG